>NC_091580.1:6977748-6982748 GCF_042767895.1 Penaeus vannamei | reverse complement strand
CCGCGTACCAGAACCTGCTTTTAAATCACGCACAATGCTCACGGAACCATCTTCCTTCATGGTGGACGTACGCAAATGATACAACAGTCACAATGGCAGCCAGAACGCTAACATAGTGTGTCCAATACGCCGCATGGCCGCTACCCCCGTGTTTATCTAATTGTTTACACAGCTGTTCCGTTCCTCACGTCTCTGTGCAAGGCGACTTGTGGACCGCTGCTTATGACGCGGGAACGGCGGGACGGAAGCCCTGTAGCAAGAACTAATTAGTGACAAGAGATGCTGTAGATGCTGTAATGTGGACATGTTTAGGGTCTCAATTGAGGTTGAAGGCAGAGGAATACCTGTTTAAGGAGAGGATAATGAGGTGATTAGACGGTGCAACGGGGTAGAGTGGTCGTTGCGAGTAGTTAACGGTCGAGGACGAGTTGCTACTGTGGCAGAGCGCCGGTGTTGGATGTGGGGAGCTCAAGGATTCACCTGGGAGATATTGAAAGGAATTTAGATAGAACAGGAATGGATTGCGGTTCTTGTGCGACGGGATCACGGGACATTCGGCGAGATTTTCGTTCTGAACGACTGGTGATCATTCTCTCTCTCTCTGTCTCTGTCTGTCTCTCTCTCTCTCTCTCTCTCTCTCTCTCTCTCTCTCTCTCTCTCTCTCTCTCTCTCTCTCTCTCTCTGTCTATCTCTCTCTCTCTCTCTCTCTCTCTCTCTCCCTCACTCAACCATCCCCCTCTCATACTTTCTCTTTCCTTCTCCCTCTCTCAGAAATACATAGTCTGGATTTTCTCCTTTTTTCCGCCCCTGCATACACACTTACATGCTTCCATGCATGTATATATACATACAAACATGTATTCACACACACACACACACACACATATATATATATGTATATATATATATATGTACACACACACACACACACACACACACACACACACACACACATATATATATATATATATATATATATATATATATATATATATATATATATGTGTGTGTGTGTGTGTGTGTGTGTGTGTGTGTGTGTGTGTGTGTGTGTGTGTGTGTGTGTGTATCTATCTATCTATCTATCTATATGTATATACATATATATATATATATATATATATATATATATATATATATATATATATATATATATATATATATACATATATATATATATATATATATATATATATATATATATGTGTGTGTGTGTGTGTGTGTGTGTGTGTGTGTGTGTATGTATGTATGTATTTATGTATTTACATATATATATATATATATATATATATATATATATATATATATATATATATATATATATATATATATATATATATATATATATATATATATCCCTCTCTCCACTTTTTTTCCTCCTCACTCTCTATGTCCTTCCTTTTTCTCTCCTTCTTCATTTTTCCCTTCCTCCCTGCTTCTTCCTCCTTTTTCCCTCTTCCTCCTTCCCTAATCCCTCATTCCCACCCTTCCCCCCCTCTCCCCTCCCCCTCCATATGTCCACGATCACCGGTTCGAGCAGAGCGAGATATAACGGCAAAGGAACCCGAGGAAAAAGCCGCTGTATTTCTACCAACTCCTCGTCTTGGCTTCCTCGCGGGACGTCCGTAGAGAGAGAGTCCTTTCACGTCCGTCCGTAGAGAGAGAGAGAGTCCTTTCGCGTCCGTCCGTCCGTAGAGAGAGAGAGTCCTTTCACGTCCGTCCGTCGAGAGTCCTTTCGCTTCCGTCCATAGAGAGAGAGTCCTTTCGCTTCCGTCCGTAGAGAGAGAGTCCTTTCACGTCCTTCCGTAGAGAGAGAGTCCTTTCGCGTCCGTCCGTAGAGAGAGAGTCCTTTCGCGTCCGTCCGTAGAGAGAGAGTCCTTTCGCGTCCGTCCGTAGAGAGAGAGTCCTTTCACGTCCGTCCGTAGAGAGAGAGTCCATTCACGTCCGTCCGTAGAGAGTGAGTCCTTTCACGTCCGTCCGTAGAGAGAGAGAGTCCTTTCACGTCCGTCCGTAGAGAGAGAGTCCTTTCACGTCCTTCCGTAGAGAGAGAGTCCTTTCACGTCCGTCCGTAGAGAGAGAGTCCTTTCACGTCCTTCCGTAGAGAGAGAGTCCTTTGACGTCCGTCCGTAGAGAGAGAGTCCTTTGACGTCCGTCCGTAGAGAGAGAGTCCTTTCACGTCCGTCCGTAGAGAGAGAGTCCTTTGACGTCCGTCCGTAGAGAGAGAGTCCTTTCGCGTCCGTCCGTTGAGAGAGAGAGTCCTTACGCGTCCGTCCGTAGAGAGAGAGTCCTTTCACGTCCGTCCGTAGAGAGAGAGTCCTTGCACGTCCGTCCGTAGAGAGAGAGTCCTTTCACGTCCGTCCGTAGAGAGAGAGAGAGTTCTTTCGCGTCCGTCCGTCCGTAGAGAGAGAGTCCTTTCACGTCCGTCCGTAGAGAGAGAGTTCTTTCACGTCCGTCCGTAGAGAGAGAGTCCTTTCACGTCCGCCCGTAGAGAGAGAGTCATTTCTAGTCCTTCCGTAGAGAGAGAGTCCTTTCACGTCCGTCCGTAGAGAGAGAGACCTTTCGCGTCCGTCCGTAGAGAGAGAGAGTCCTTTCACGTCCGTCCGTAGAGAGAGAGTCCTTTCGCGTCCGTCCGTAGAGAGAGAGTCCTTTCGCGTCCGTCCGTAGAGAGAGAGTCCTTTCACGTCCTTCCGTAGAGAGAGAGTCCTTTCGCGTCCGTCCGTAGAGAGAGAGTCCTTTCGCGTCCGTCCGTAGAGAGAGAGTCCTTTCGCGTCCGTCCGTAGAGAGAGAGTCCTTTCACGTCCGTCCGTAGAGAGAGAGAGTCCTTTCACGTCCGTCCGTAGAGAGAGAGTCCTTTCACGTCCTTCCGTAGAGAGAGAGTCCTTTCACGTCCGTCCGTAGAGAGAGAGTCCTTTCACGTCCTTCCGTAGAGAGAGAGTCCTTTGACGTCCGTCCGTAGAGAGAGAGTCCTTTGACGTCCGTCCGTAGAGAGAGAGTCCTTTCACGTCCGTCCGTAGAGAGAGAGTCCTTTCGCGTCCGTCCGTAGAGAGAGAGTCCTTTCGCGTCCGTCCGTAGAGAGAGAGTCCTTTCGCGTCCGTCCGTAGAGAGAGAGTCCTTTCACGTCCGTCCGTAGAGAGAGAGTCCATTCACGTCCGTCCGTAGAGAGTGAGTCCTTTCACGTCCGTCCGTAGAGAGAGAGAGTCCTTTCACGTCCGTCCGTAGAGAGAGAGTCCTTTCACGTCCTTCCGTAGAGAGAGAGTCCTTTCACGTCCGTCCGTAGAGAGAGAGTCCTTTCACGTCCTTCCGTAGAGACAGAGTCCTTTCTCGTCCTTCCGTAGAGAGAGTCCTTTCACGTCCGTCCGTAGAGAGAGAGTCCTTTCGCGTCCGTCCGTAGAGAGAGAGTCCTTTGACGTCCGTCCGTAGAGAGAGAGTCCTTTCGCGTCCGTCCGTTGAGAGAGAGAGTCCTTACGCGTCCGTCCGTAGAGAGAGAGTCCTTTCACGTCCGTCCGTAGAGAGAGAGTCCTTGCACGTCCGTCCGTAGAGAGAGAGTCCTTTCACGTCCGTCCGTAGAGAGAGAGAGAGTTCTTTCGCGTCCGTCCGTCCGTAGAGAGAGAGTCCTTTCACGTCCGTCCGTAGAGAGAGAGTTCTTTCACGTCCGTCCGTAGAGAGAGAGTCCTTTCACGTCCGCCCGTAGAGAGAGAGTCATTTCTAGCCCTTCCGTAGAGAGAGAGTCCTTTCACGTCCGTCCGTAGAGAGAGAGACCTTTCGCGTCCGTCCGTAGAGAGAGAGAGTCCTTTCACGTCCGTCCGTAGAGAGAGAGTCCTTTCGCGTCCGTCCGTAGAGAGAGAGTCCTTTCGCGTCCGTCCGTAGAGAGAGTCCTTTCACGTCCGTCCGTAGAGAGAGAGTCCTTTCACGTCCTTCCGTAGAGAGAGAATCCTTTCACGTCCGTCCGTAGAGAGAGAGTCCTTTCGCGTCCGTCCGTAGAGAGAGAGTCCTTTCACGTCCTTCCGTAGAGAGAGAGTCCTTTCACGTCCGTCCGTAGAGAGAGAGTCCTTTGACGTCCGTCCGTAGAGAGAGAGTCCTTTCACGTCCGCCCGTAGAGAGAGAGTCATTTCGCGTCCGTCCGTAGAGAGAGAGTCCTTTCACGTCCGTCCGTAGAGAGAGAGTCCTTCCACGTCCGTCCGTAGAGAGAGAGTCCTTTCGCGTCCGTCCGTAGAGAGAGAGTCCTTTCGCGTCCTTCCGTAGAGAGAGAGTCCTTTCGCGTCCTTCCGTAGAGAGAGTCCTTTCGCGTCCGTCCGTAGAGAGAGAGTCCTTTCTCGTCCGTCCGTAGAGAGAGAGTCCTTTCGGGGCCGTCCGTAGAGAGAGAGTCCTTTCACGTCCGTCCGTAGAGAGAGAGAGTCCTTTCGCGTCCGTCCGTAGAGAGAGAGTCCTTTCACGTCCGTCCGTAGAGAGAGAGTCCTTTCGCGTCCGTCCGTAGAGAGAGAGTCCTTTCGGGGCCGTCCGTAGAGAGAGAGTCCTTTCACGTCCGTCCGTAGAGAGAGAGACCTTTTACGTCCGTCCGTAGAGAGAGAGTCCTTTCACCTCCGTCCGTAGAGAGAGAGTCCTTTCACGTCCGTCCGTAGAGAGAGAGTCCTTTCGCGTCCGTCCGTAGAGAGAGACTCCTTTCACGTCCTTCCGTAGAGAGAGAGAGTCCTTTCACGTCCTTCCGTAGAGAGAGTCCTTTCACGTCCGTCCGTAGAGAGAGAGTCCTTGCACGTCCGTCCGTAGAGAGAGAGTCCTTTCACGTCCGTCCGTAGAGAGAGTCCTTTCGCGTCCGTCCGTAGAGAGAGAGTCCTTTCACGTCCGTCCGTGGAGAGAGAGTCCTTTCTCTTCCGTCCGTAGAGAGAGTGTCCTTTCACGTCCGTCCGTAGAGAGAGAGAGTCCTTTCACGTCCTTCCGTAGAGAGAGAGAGAGTCCTTTCACGTCCTTCCGTAGAGAGAGAGAGAGTCCTTTCACGTCCGTCCGTA
>NC_091580.1:6967748-6972748 GCF_042767895.1 Penaeus vannamei | reverse complement strand
AGGAGGAGGGAGAGGGAAAGAGAGAGAGAGAGCCAGAAACAGAGCCAGAGAAGAAGGAGGGAAGAGGAGGAGAGAATAAAAAATGAAATAAATAAATATGAGAGACAACGTTATACATTCCGGGCTTTTCACTGCCGGCCCCGAAATTCCCCTCCGGATGACAGTCGCGATCAGTCCCAATACTTTCCATTATATATTTAAATTCTCTTCCCTTCCATATGTATAAAAGGTAGCGCATTTGATGGATCTCGAGGAGTCTCGATATCTATATGCAAATCTTCACATTGTGTCACCGCTCGCCCAAGATTGACTATGCAAATGATCGTAACAAGTCTGCGTTTTATATCTAGCTCCTCTGCTGATGCGCGCAAACTGAGTGGAATGTTGTTGGGTCTGTCTTATTCTGTGCGTGTCTGTGTGTGTGTGTGTGTGTGTTTGTGTGTGTGTGTGTGTGTGTGTACGTGTGTGTGTGTGTGTGTGTGTGTGTGTGTGCGTGTGTGTGTGTGTGTTTGCGTGTGTGTGTGTTTGTCTGTGCGTGTGTGTATGTGTACGTGTGTTTGTGTACGTGTGTTTGTGTGCCTGTGTTTGCGTGTGTGTGTGTGTGTTTGTGTGTGTTTGTGTATGTGCGTGTCTGTGTGTGTGTGTGTGTGTGTGTGTGTGTGTGTGTGTGTGTGTGTGTGTGTGTGTGTGTTTGTGTGTGTGTGTGTGTGTGTTTGTGTGTGTGTGCGTCTGTGTGTGTGTGTGTGTGTCCATCTATTTATTTATCTGCCTGTCTACCAACCAGATTTTTTGTTCTACCTCCTTCAGTCTATCACTTCATTTTCTATCTATTTGCCTCTCTCTCTCTCTTATTCATTCTCTCCGATTGTCGAATGTTTCTTTTGCCTTCTGCCTCTCATTCATTCTATAATCCTCTTAGTCCCCCAGCCATGGTATTTTTAAATACATTCTATCGACTTTTCATAAATATTTGTGTAACATAATCTAGTGAGAGTACATCTCTCTCTCTCTCTCTCTCTCTCGTTCTCTCTCTCTCTCTCTCTCTCTCTCTCTCTCTCTCTCTCTCTCTCTCTCTCTCTCTCTCTCTCTCTCTCTCTCTCTCTCTCTCTTTCTCATTCTATCTATCTATCTATCTATCTTTCTATCTATCTCTATCTCTCTCTCTCTCTCTCTCTCTCTCTCTCTATCTATCTATCCACCTATCTATCTATCTCTTTCTCTCTCTTTCTCTCTATCTCTCTATCTCTCTATCTCTCTTTCTCTCTCTCTCTCTCTCTCTCTCTCTCTCTCTCTCTCTCTCTCTCTCTATCTATCTATCTATCTATCCATCTCTCTCGCTCTCTCTCTCTCTCTCTCTCTCTCTCTCTCTCTCTCTCTCTCACTCCCCCCTCTCTCTCTCTCTCTGAAGTATTCAGAAACATTCCCACAACTATTATAAGATATCCCCTCGCTTTCTATCAGGACGAAAATAGGCAAGATAAGGGTATACCCCCCTCACCCCCCCAAGAAAAAAAAAATGCAAACTTTTATGGCATTATCCTCGTAAAAGGGACAATAAATATCAAGGGAAGATGCCATGCTTGTAAGAGGGAAATTACTGTGCACTGTGCAATAGAGATGTAAAGGAATGAAAGAGGAAAGCAGTTGTTAGAAACTGGCATCATAAGAACAGATATATTATTATTTTTTTATCATCTATCCATTTTTCTTTTGTTATTGATTTACTTTATGGATTTATTTATTTATTCATTTATTTATTTTTGACTGCTAGATTGATAATGATTCTTACTTTGATTATACATTTTTATGACAGTTTAGAATCGCATTTAAAGTAGTGATAACTATATGAAAAAAAATATTGATGATCCCATGATATGCAGTAATATTCATTACAATTAATGTTATTATCATTGTTATTACTATCTTCCTAATACTTTAATTAATAAAGCTGCGACGATTATCATTATGGATAGTATTGTTACTTCTATTATCATTATTATCTGTATCATTATCAATATTATTATTAGTTTTACTATTACTATTACTATCATTTTTACCATAAACTTTATCATTATTATTATCATCAATTAAATATTATTATTAGCTTCATGATTATTTTCATTATCATCATCATCATTACCAATATCATTGTTATCCTTATTATCATCAGCACTATCATCATCATCACCATCCTTATAATAATTATTATAATCATTACTTTTACTCTTATTGTTCTTACTTTCACTTCTATTATCATTACTATTATCATCATTATTTTTATTATTACTATTACTATTACTATTATTGTTTTCATTATTATCATTTTTGTTATAACTATCATTATCATTATTACTGCTACTACTACTACTACTATTATTATTTTTATCATTATTATTGTTATCATCATCATTATTATTATTATTATCATTATTATCAATTACAGTAACAATGATGATAATGATATAATGATAACAGTAATAATAATAATAACAATAATAATAATAATACGAAGAAATAATAACAATAATGATAATAGTAATGGTAATGATAATAATAATAATAATAATAATAATAATAATAATAATAATAATAATAATAATAATAATAATAATAATAATAATAATAATAATAATAATAATGATGATGATAATAATAATAATAATAATCACACTAGAATTAACAAAAAAAAAAAAAACTAATGTTACTATATTTCTCATAGCAATGAGGATACCAAAAACACCCAAAAAAACAACAACGACGTGACACCACCCTCTCCCCCCTCCCCACCCCACCCTCCCCACCCACCCATCCCCACCCACCCCACCCACCCATCCCCCCACCCACTCCATCCCCACCCCACCCACCCATCCCCACCCATCCCCACGAGCCAAATCATCTCGGAGCCAAATCATCCCGGAGCCATCTTTGTTTACATCAAGCCATCACACTTAAACCCCCCCCCCTCCCCCCCTCCCCCTCAAAATTCCCCCTCGTTCGAAACCGCGCCCGAACCCGAAGGACGTAGAATCAAACGCCGCCCGCATTGCCCAGACGACAACGAGACTTACCCGCGCCCACGCCTCCGAACGCGCGCCCGGGGGAACGAGGCCTAATCGCGGGCGTGAAACTCATCCGAAGCGATCTAACTTTTAAGCGAATGGTCCCGACCCGCGATGCAAAAGGCCGGATAAACACTGAGGGAAAACGTTTCGGGGAGGGCTGTTTCGCTTTAGATATGTATATGTATATATATATATATATATATATATATATATATATATATATATATATATATATATATATATATATATATATATATATTCTTTTTTTTCTTTTTTCTTTTTAATATTATTCTTGTTTTTTTTTTTGTGTGGTGACGGTGGTTGGTATTACTGGGTTTGTGAATGTAATACTCACACACACACACACACACACACACACGCACACACACACACACACACACACACACACACACACACACACACACACACATACACACACACACACACACGCACACACACACACACACACACACACACACACACACACGCACACACACACACACAGACACACACGCGCACACACATACACACACACACACACACGCACACACACACAAGCACACAGACACACACACACACACATAGTATGTTTATCGTCATCCTTATTACTATTGTTATCCTTAATATTATCATTATTATCATTACCATTGCTATCTTACTATCACAATGATTATTGTTATCATTATTATTATATTTTTTTCTACCATCAAGATTATCATTATTATTATCATTGTTACTATTATTTCTATTATCATTATAATTCCTCACATTTTTATTATCATTATCGTTATTACTTTTGTTATAATCATTATCATTTTCATTATTATTATAATTATTATTATTATCATTACCATTATATTCACTAATATCGCTATTATTGTTATCATTATTATTGTCATTACTATTGTTATTATTATCATTATTATTACTAGCATTGTTATTATTATTATTGTTATTACTATTATTATTATTATTATTATTATTATCATTATTATTATTATTATTATTATTATTATTATTATCATTACTGTTATTGTTATTACTATTTTCATTATTATAATTATAATTATCATGATTATCATTATTTTTATTAATAGCACCATCGTTATCATTATCATCATCACTGCTACTATTGTTGTTACTAATATTTATTTGATTCTTAGTTATTCCTTTTTATTTTACATTGTTTTTTTGTTTTTGTTTTTCTAATCTGTCTATTATGTCCAGAAATATCAAGACTCACTTTATCTTCTTTTTCTACTATTTTATTTTCCATTGTTTTTTTTTATCTGTTTATTATGTCCAGTAGTATCAAGTTAAACGCAGATTCACCTTTTCTACTTTTTTTACATTTCTATCGACCATTTTTTTTTTTTTTTTTATCTGTCTGGTATGTCCAAAAATATCAAGACTCACTTTTTCTACTTTCTTTTACATTTTCATTTTCCATTATTTCCTTTATCTGTTTATTTTGTCCAGATGTTTTTCTTTTCTGTTGTTTGCTCTGTACTCCACTCCTTTGCGACTTATGTCCACGGCTGGGTACAACTCAACCCAATTACCGTTCATTTTCTCACTTCTTTTCTCATAATTAGTTTAGTCCTTTCCCCCTTTTCTCTCTCTCTCTCTCTCTCCCTATCTCCCCTATTTTTCTCACTCACTCTCTTACTCACTAATTTACTCGCTTTCTCTATTTTTCTTTCTATGCATCATTTTTGTCTGTCTGTCTATCTGTTTGTCAATTGTTGTTTATCTTTTCTCTCACTTTTATAGCTGCCCTCTCTATCTCTCTCACTCTCTCTTTCACCCTCTCTCTCTCTCTCTCTCTCTCTCTCTCTCTCTCTCTCTCTCTCTCTCTCTCTCTCTCTCTCTCTTTACCTCTCTCTCTCTCTCTCTCTTTACCTCTCTCTCTCTCTCTCTCTCTCTCTCTCTCTCTCT
>NC_091580.1:6955248-6957748 GCF_042767895.1 Penaeus vannamei | reverse complement strand
GAGTGAAAAAGGTCGGGAGCCATTGATCTGAAAGGAGGCGCTGATGGCAGGTTGATAGACCCAAGGTTGAAAGGGGGTTTTGATGGTATGATACCGATGATGATACTTATATGGCGATGATGGGAGGCGATGGTGATTTTGGTGATGATAATGATGGATGACGATGGTCTTTAGCACTAACATGATAATAATAATAAAAAAAAAGTACTAGATTAAAATATCAGTTTAATTTTGATACCCGGACAGTTTTCTCTCTTCAACTCTAATTTCGGATTGTTTGTTTCCTTCGAAATAAGCTAGATATAAAGCCAGCTATAACTAACACTGTTTTGACCTCCTATCCAGGAACAAATCCAAGAAAAAATATGGAATCCTTATTGACCTATCATTAGCTGTACATAGTTCAATATGGAAGGATACGCATATACATAATATTGTCTCTAAATACATGCGTAGGGGAGGAGTTACAGGCTCAAACATTAAATGAAACGAAATGATGAGAGGGCAGCCAAAGAGTTCAAACATCTGCATCTGCTCAAAATTCCCAGACTCACAATAGGAGAAGGGGAAGCAAAAAGTTCCCAGACTCAAGCAATGTTTGGGACGCTGAGCAGCAACAGACTATTTCCATAATCTAAGAGGCTAATCCTTCTGCCACTATTAACTCATAAATTTCAGCTTAACCCGACAGTAACGTCTTGCGTGCCCCCGTTGACAAACCAACCAAGAGAGTATTCAAGTAACTGACAAGTGTGTTACCCAAAGCGGGTATAGGCTGCAAGTGACACTCATCCAAATATCAATAATGCAGTTACGTGATTAGTGTCGGTAATATTTCCCGTAAGTATTTCTAATTCAAACTTATATTCAGTTCAGTAGGGACGAAACGAACACATATACAAACATCTACAGACACATAAGAGGGTAAAACTAATTGCAAACCAGGTCACTTGCTTTGTTCCACCCGGGCGCTTTCCATGTCTTTCAATCCCGGGCGACGTTGCAATCACAGGGAGCTTTTTTGGCTCCCTTTTGCAGATTCGAACTCGTGATCGCGGGTTTCGAATCTGGCGCCCTTACCCACTCGGCCACGGGAATAAAGGGCAACAAGATATTCGAGGAAGGCTTTTATTTTTCTCCATTCAAAGGTGAAGAGCATTATCATATTTCCCTCTTATTTCGTCCTCAGTGCGGAAAGGAAAGAGAGAGGGAGACAAAGCTTTTATTTTCTTTTTTGTCTGTGTTAAATTTCGACGAGTCCTGATAGTAATAACAGTAATAATAATAATAATAAAGACGAAATAGATGTTCATGTGCATGCCCAAGACACAACCGTGAAGACAAACAGAGAATTGGGCATCGGGCTTCTCGAACAAGAAACAAGAGCAAGCCAGGTCAACCCTGAAGGTCTGGCGAGGTCCTAGGTAGGGTCAAGTGTGGAGTCCGAGCGGATAATGTGTACCAATAAGGTCGGCTTTGGCGATGCAGTATAGTACAGGAATCGCCTCCTACTGCATCGGGAACATTTCGGCGTCGGGTTTGAGTAACCTCACGAAGGGGAAGAAAGAGAAGGTGTATGGATATAGGGGCTGAAAGGGTCATTTTCGATCCATTAGAGAGAGAGGTAAGTCGTGGTTTCTACGCTTATTATCTTAAAACCATGACTAAAAACTGTCCCTGTAATTGGATTTACACTCTTAAAAAAGAAATCCATTTTGCGATAGAACCAAAAAATCGTTACTCCAATATTCACACTCGAAAATTCGAAAATAACGATTATTATAAATAAAAGATAAAAAAGAAACCCCCCCGGCTGCATTCAGGAGTCGGGGGGGTGGTGAACAAACGGCTCTGGGAAACAACGACACCAACAACGATGATAACAAGTAAACAAGGAAACTGCCACCTCACTTTTTTACATCACGTCATACTCTCACAAGCTAACGATCTGTTAGTACTCCATTATCCAGTTACATAGTTAACTGAAGGTTATGGGGCAGTAAAATGCAATTATCTTTTAACCGGATTACGGCACGACGACCATGCGTGGCGACAACGACCCCGAACGCAATGGACAGTGAATAGAATGAACTGCTTCAGTGATTTTCGCTAATTGCAGTCATGGTGTACGGGAGATTATTCTGTAAACCTACACGTTCGGTTGGTAGACACACACACACACACACACACACACACACACACACACACACACACACACACACACACACACACACACACACACACACACACACACACACACACACACACACACACACACACACACACATATATATATATATATATATATATATATATATATATATATATATATATATATATATATGCTCGGTGCAGTGGCCGCGAGTGGTATTCTCCCTAACTATTTTGATGCGCTACAAAGTCCCTTCCCCAATTTCACAGCACTGAACTTCAACACGCAGACACATACGCACAGCAATAAGCAAGTAAACACGTAAACAAAGCCAAAAGACCTCTTACA
>NC_091580.1:6935248-6940248 GCF_042767895.1 Penaeus vannamei | reverse complement strand
CAATATACAAGTAATGTTTATATGAAGCAATTGAGATCCTAGTTGCACACTGTTAGTGACTGGGCGCGTGATGTGGGCGGTTTAGTCCTTCCGGGTCGCACCTCGTGTGGCTCGAGGCCTCGGATCAGGGAGGGTTGTTTTATATATATATATATGTATGTATATATATATATATATATATATACATATATACATATATATATATACATATGTATATATATATATATATATATATATATTATATATACATATGTATATATATGTATATATATATATATAAATATATATATATATGTACATATATATATATATGTATATATATATATGTATGTATATATATGTATATATATATTTATATATATATATATATATATATATATATATATATATATATATATATATATATATATATATATGTATGTATATATATAAATATATACATATATATACATATATACATATATATATATACATATATACATATATATATACATACATATATATACATATATATACATATATATACCCATATATACATATACATATATATTCATATATATACACATATATACACATATATATACATATACATATATATACACATAATTCACTGAAGGACAAAGCCAATGTGTACGACATGTGTAACGGATGGCAGGTAATGATGGAATTTCCGAAAGAGAAAGGGAGAAGATAGAGAGATGCGGAAGAGAAAGAGAGAAATGAGAGAAGGAACGGGGAAAGAAAATAAGAGGAGAATGGGCGTAGGAATGGTGGAGCAAGACAAAGAAAGAAAGGGAAAGAGGAAGGGGAAAAAGAGAGAGAAGGAGAGTAAGTTGCATAGAAGAGGAAAGGGCAAAGGGAGAGGCGGAGAGGAGGAGAGGAGTGGGACAGGGGAAGGGAGGCATATGAAGAGAAAGGGAGAATCGAGGGCACAGCAAGAGAACGAAGACGGGGGGAAAGGAGGAAAGAAAGCTGTGAGTAAAGGAGGAATGAGAAAAGGGGGAATAGAAGTGGAAATGGAGTAAAAATAGGGAAGGAGTTATGCCTCTGAATCTCCCGTCAGACGGAGATATTGCAAATGTCATGATCATGAAGATGTTACGAAACTGGAGAGGCGAGAAAGGAGGCAAAAGCGTGGATAAGGAGAAAAGAAAAAGAAGAAAAGGGAGAAGAGACAGAGGGAGAAAAAGGCTCAAGTTTAGAAAGGAAAAAGAAGGAAGAGGGGAAAATATGGCGAATAAGAAGAAGCAGAAGATGATGAAAAGAACAATGATAATAATGATAAAAATGATGATAATAATAATAGTAATGATAATAATAATAGTAATGATAATGAAATTAGTAATGATGATAATAATAGCAATGATAATAATAACAGTATTGATAATAATAATGTTAATGATAATAATAATAGTAAAGATAATAATGATAATAATAATAATGAGGATAAGAATGATAATGATAATAAGAACGCTAATACTAATAAAGATAACAATAACAGTCATAAAAGTAGAAGGATAATAATAACACACAATAATGACAATGATAACAATAATTATTATAACAATAAGAAGACGATGAAGAACAAAAAGAAGGAGGAGGAGAAGGGGAGGTAAAATGTGGACATAAACCATGAACGTTAAGGAGGACGAGAACATTTTGAGGACACTGACCAGGTAATGAAGATGAGGACGAGATGAAGAGATGCTGGGACTAGGAGGGCGAAGACAAAAATAAAGGTGACGAGATGCTAGAGAATGGAGATGAAGAGGAAGAAGAGAGAGAGGAAGAAGAGGAGGAGGAGAAGGAGGAGAAGGGGGAGGGGGAGGAGGAGGAGGAGGAGGAGGAGGAGGGGGAGGGGAAGGGGACAAAACAAAGATGACGAGAAGCTAGAGAATGGAGGTGAAGAGGAAGAAAAGAGAGATGAAGAAGAGGAGGAGGAGGGGGAGGGGAAGGGGGACAAAAACAAAGGTGACGAGAAGCTAGAGAATGGAGATGAAGAGGATGAAGAGAGAGGAGGAAGAAGAGGAGGAGGAAGGGGAGGGGAAGGGGACAAAAACAAAGGTGACGAGAAGCTAGAGAATAGAGGTGAAGAGGAAGAAGAGAGAGGGGAAGAAGAGGAGGAGGAGGGGGAGGGGAAGGGGACAAAAACAAAGGTGACGAGAAGCTAGAGAATGGAGATGGAGAGGAAGAAGAGAGAGAGGAAGAAGAGGAGGAGGAGGGAAGGGAAGGGGACAAAAAACAAAGATGACGAGAAGCTAGAGAATGGAGGTTAAGAGGAAGAAGAGAGAGAGGAAGAAGAGGAAGAGGAGGGGGAGGGGAAGGGGACAAAGACAAAGGTGACGAGAAGCTAGAGAATGGAGATGAAGAGGAAGAAGAGAAGAGGGGAAGAAGAGGAGGAGGAGGGGGAGGGGAAGGGGACAAAAACAAAGGTGACGAGAAACTAGAGGATGGAGGTGAAGAGGAAGAAGAGAGAGAGGAAGAAGAGGAGGAGGAGAGGGAGGAGGAGGGGGAGGGGAAGGGGATAAAAATAAAGGTGACGAGATGCTAGAGAATGGAGGTTAAGAGGAAGAAGAGAGAGAGGAAGAAGAGGAGGAGGAGGGGGAGGGGAAGGGGACAAAAACAAAGGTAACGAGAAGCTAGAGAATGGAGGTGAAGAGGAAGAAGAGAGAGAGGAAGAAGAGGAGGAAGAGAAAGAGTAGGAGGGGGAGGGGAAGGGGGACAAAAATAAAGGTGACGAGAAGCTAGAGAATGGAGATGAAAGAGGAAGAAGAGAGAGAGGAAGAAGAGGAGGAGGAGGGGGAGGGGAAGGGGACAAAAACAAAGGTGACGAGAAACTAGATGATGGAGGTGAAGAGGAAGAAGAGAGAGAGGAAGAAAAGGAGGAAGAGAAGGAGGAGAAGGGGAGGAGGAGGAGGGGAAGGAGACAAAAACAAAGGTGAGGAGAAACTAGAGAATGGAGATGAAGAGGAAGAAGAGAGAGAGGAAGAAGAGGGGGAGGAGGGGGAGGGGGAGGGGACAAAAACAAAGGTGACGAGAAGCTAGAGAATGGGAGATGAAGAGGGAGAAGAGAGAGAGGAAGAAGAGGAGGAAGAGAAGGAGGAGAAGGGGGAGGAGACGGAGGGGGAGGGGAAGGGTAAGTTGGAGAAGAAGTTGAGGAGGAGGACAAGGAAGAGGAGGAGGAGAAGGTTAGGGAAGGGGTTGAGGAGGAGAAAGAGAAGGAAATTAAGAAGAGAATAGAAGAAGAGACACGGAATGGCGAGGAGGAGGAAGAAGAAGAAGAGAAGGAGGAGGAGAGGGGAAGTAGGGAGATGAAGAAGAAAAGAAGGCGGCTGAGGAAGAAGGGGAGCAAGAAGAGGAAATAGAAGCAGAAGGGTAGCACGAATATAAAAAAAGGTAGAAGAGGAAGTAGAGGATAAGGAGGCCAACAGCAACAAATGGAACAATAGTAACATGAAGCAAAATTAACAAAAGCAAAAGAAAATAATGAGTGTAATTGATAGATAGACTAACTGGGCAAGAAATTTTTAAAAAATGTATAAACATAGATGATATACCTCAATGCAATGCAAATATCCAGAAAATAACAAAAAAAGGAAAGAAAAGAAAAAAAAAATAGATGAGCTTCAGTCTGAAAGATAATAATGAAGAACAGAAATAAAACAAATTAAAAAGAGAGAAAATAAAAAAAGGAAAAGAAACGTCATAACGCGCAAAAAAAAAAAAAAAAAAAACGTGAGCTAGGTGTTCGTGTCCTACGGTAAACCTCCTAACACGAAGGAAGACTCAAGCGAAGACACCCGACGTAGCCTTTCGGACAAGGTGATTCAAGGAGTAAAGAGTCTCAAGTTTGCGAACCATAATCATAAAGCTTTTGACACTAACGACGAAAACACTAAAGGCGTCAGACAAGCGGTGTGCAAAGTTGAGAAGTATGCTAATCATTCTTACCTCAAAACATTGTTACCACCTCAAACTTCTGTGCCGTCGACTGGTTCTTAACAGCCATAACTGTCTCCCTAATCCTGCCGAGTTGGGAACAGTGTAGTTTTATACTCTCCACACAATAGGTTCCGGTCATACATTCTGTTAATTACACAATAGCTTCTTAAGTAACGAGATTTTTGCATATCCCCCCCACCCCCCACAGCTGTGAAGCCGAGAGGAAGGTGCCTTCAAGTGGCTTAGACATCCGTGTTTTGTTTTGTTTTTTTTCCTTTTTTCTTTTGGTCATTTTATTAGTGTGGTCGAGCTCTTGTTTTTATTACTTTTCCTTGATATATGGCGCAGGGAATGGCCGTTCCTTGAGGGATTATGCCTCTTCGTGTGTGTTCTTTCTCTTCTTTGTCTCTTTTTCCATTCTCTTTGCTTCTGTGTCTGTCTCGGTCTCTCTCTGTCTGACTGTCTATCTATCTATCTATTTGGCTCTATTCATCTATCCATCTATCTACTTGTCTCAATCTATCTATCTATCTATTTGTCTCTATCTATCTATTTGTCTCTATCTATCTATCTATCTATCTCTATCTCTGTGTTGTATCTGTTTCTCTCTGTCTTCTCTCTCTCTCTCTCTCTCTCTTTCTCTCTCTCTCTCTCTTTCTCTCTCGCTCTCTCTCTCTCTCTCTCTCTCTCTCTCTCTCTCTCTCTCTCTCTCTCTCTCTCTCTCTCTCTCTCTCTCTCTCTCTCTCTCTCTCTGTCTTCTTTTCTTTCTTATTTCGAGAGAGCGGTACGATGTACACATGACATCATTCATTTTCCCGCCGCTCGAGACAAGGAGACAAGTGAAGTCAAAAGAAGTCAAGCAAAGCCAAATGAAGTCAAGCGAAGCCAAATGAAGTCAAGCGAAGTCAAATGAAGTCAAGCGAAGCCAAATGAAGTCAAGCGAAGCCAAATGAAGTCAAGCGAAGCCAAATGAAGTCAAGCGAAGCCAAATGAAGTCAAGCGAAGCCAAATGAAGTCAAGCGAAGCCAAATGAAGTCAAGTCAAGTCAAGTCAAGTCA
>NC_091580.1:6925248-6927748 GCF_042767895.1 Penaeus vannamei | reverse complement strand
GGGAAGGGAGGAAGAAGGGTTGGGAGAGGAGAAGGAAGAGAGGGAGGAGGGAAGGGAGGGATGAAGGGTTGTGAGAGGGGAAGGAAGGGAGAGAGGATGAAGGGTTGGGAGAGGGGAAGGAAGGGAAAGTGGAGAAGGGAAGGTTTGAGGGAGGGAAAGGAGGAAGAAGGGAAGGTTTGGGGGAGGGAAGGGAGGAAGAAGGGTTGGGAGAGGGGAGGAAAGGGAAGAAAGGGAAGGGAAGGGAGGGATGGAGAGAGGAAGAATTGGGATAGGGGAAAGGGTGAAGAAAAAGGCAGAAGAAGAGGGGTTGGGAGAGGAAGAGTGGTGACGATGATGGGAAAGGAGGGAGGAAGCGAGCGATGAGAAGAAGAGGAGTCGGGAGAGAGAAAGCGAGGGAAGAAGTTGATAATAAGGAAGGAAGAGAGGGAAGGAGAAAATAAGAAGAAAGGGAGAAGAACAGGAGAATAGAAAAAAAAACAACGAAAGGGGAGGGAAGGGGAATATAAGAAGAAAGGAAGAGCAGCAAGAGAATAGAAAATAAACGACGAAAGGGGAAGGAAGGGGAAAATAAGAAGAAAGGGAGAAGAACAGGAGAATAGAAAAAAAAACGACGAAAGGGGAGGGAAGGGGAATATAAGAAGAAAGGAAGAAGAGCAAGAGAATAAAAAAACGACGAAAGGGGAGGGAAGGGGAATATAAGAAGAGAGGAAGAAGAGCAAGAGAATAAAAAAACGACGAAAGGGGAGGGAAGGGGAATATAAGAAGAGAGGAAGAAGAGCAAGAGAATAGAAAGAAAAACGACGAAAGGGGAGGGAAGGGGAATATAAGAAGAAAGGAAGAAGAGCATGAGAATAAAAAAAACGATGAATGGGGGGGAAGGGGAATATTAGAAGAAAGGAAGAAGAGCAAGAGAATTGGAAAAAAAACGACGAAAGGGGAGGGGAAGGGAAATATAAGAAGAAAGGAAGAAGAGCAAGAGAATTAAAAATAAAAAAAACGACGAAAGGGGAGGAGCAACAAGGCAGAATGAGACCCTTCGGTGATCCACCTATTTCCTCAGCATTCTGCGACTTTGAATTAATATTTGCGTGCGGTTGCGAGCGACGGGGATGAACGCGTGTGTATCCTGTTCACACCGGCTTCCGTGTGCGTAGAAGTTACTGGTGTTTGCTTTCAAGGCGTGAGTGTATGCTTGTGGAATGAACGAACATTTCAGCGTTGGGCGTTCAGGTACAAGCAGGCTGTATTTCCTCTGAGTTCTAATTAAACGTTGTATTTGCATGTGGTAATGGGTCTAAGGGAAATAACTAAAATTCGGGGACGTTCTGTTCATCGTGGTATTAGCTGGTATTCTGTCATAAGACGAAATTGTTTCCAAATACCGTATGACGAAGTACATTTATCAAAATTGTATTATTTTCTTTATTTGCTTATTAACTTATCACCCATATCATTTTTTTTTTTTTTTTTGAAATTATGAATAATTTGCAAAAGTAAGATATTCATTTTAATTAATCTGTCTGAATGCGTTTCCTCTGAAAATCCACCCATTTTAAGACAAATTCAAATAGCTTAAAATCATCCAAGGAAAATGAACAGCTGCTCCCTACAAACTGTTCTTCATTTCGTAGAACATTACGGGTCACGTTCAGTTAACAAACTGAACAAGCCTAAATTTCAAATATAACCAGTAGATTTAGAATGTTTGCATAATCTTCGGTAGAGTGAAAAGAGGCATAACTAGTAGGCAAATACTCACACAGAATTAAATACTTTATTAAACATCATCCTTAAATACTTTATAAATAGAGATCATCATTAAGTACTTTATAAACAGAGATCATCAAGTAAGTAGAAAGGTACGAAGAGGATTGAATATCTTCGCAATGTAAGAGATGCATTTAACCGGTTCCGAATATATCTCCGTCAGAAATAAATAATATAATTATATCATAATTTAGAGACAAAAGCGAATAGTTTTTTATTCTCTTAGCATCGTTAGTGTTAATATCTTTATTATTACTTATTAAATTACATTATTGCTATTGTTAGTAGCGTCAGTAGTTGTAATGGTAATGGTAGTAGTAGAATAGCTGTTATTAGTGGTATTACTGTACAATTATCATTAACATTATTATTATTGCCATTGTTATTATCATTATTATTGTAACCATCGTAACCATTATCAATAATGATATTGTTATCTATGTTTGTTATTACCATCATTGCTGTTGTTGTTGTTATCATTATCATTATTATTGCTATTGTCATCATCATCACTATCATTATCATTATCATCATTATAACCATTGCTATTATTACTATTACAATCATTATTATCACTACCATTACTATTATTATTATTATTATTATTATTATTATTATTATCTTTATCTTTGTTATTAATATTGCTACTTGTATCATTGTTATCATTATCATTATTATTATTATTATCATTACTATCATTATTATCATTATTATCATTATTGTTATTATTATT
>NC_091580.1:6907748-6917748 GCF_042767895.1 Penaeus vannamei | reverse complement strand
AGCTCCTGAAACACAGCAGTTAGCAGCCAAGAGGTTTTTTCGTTTCCCCATTCATGAAAAAGGCATGAACGAGGTATCCTTAGCTCCTGAAACACAGCAGTTAGCAGTCAAGAGGTTTTTTCGTTTCCCCATTCATGAAAAAGGCATGAACGAGGTTTCCGCAGCTCCTGAAACACAGCAGTTAGCAGTCAAGAGGTTTTTTCGTTTCCCCATTCATGAAAAAGGCATGAACGAGGTTTCCGTAGCTCCTGAAACACAGCAGTTAGCAGTCAAGAGGTTTTCTCGTTTCCCCATTCATGAAAAAGGCATAAATGGGGTGTCCGCTTTTCCTGAAACACAGCAGTTAGCAGTCAAGATGTTTTTTCGTTTCAGCTGCTAATGAAATGGAAACGAAAGGATTAGCGCACTGGAAGGGTATAGCGTTATCTGTTCTGTGGTGTATCTTTTTCAGTCTTGTTTTTTTTAAGGATTGTAAAAGAATTCGTTTTATGTGGTGAGATGCAGGTCCAGGAATAGCATCGGTTGTATTTGGATTTTGTTTTTTGTTTTTCTCCTTTTTATGTGAATGATACCGGCTGTGTAGTATTTATTGATAAATACCCTGGTTGTTTGACATTTAGCATCTATGAGGAAGGTAAAAAAAATGGTAATCCTATTCCACACAGGAAGAAATTCGTGTAAAACTCCATTTATCCCTTTAGCTATTAAGCTTTATTTACATGACAGACAAACAAGATCTGCACATGTAAAAGGGAACGACGATGGAAAACGTTGCAAAACTGTTTTGTTAATCTTATTTTTCTATTGTATGTATATCTGAAGGTAAAGAAAAAAGAAAAAGAAAAGAAAAAGGAAAAAAAAAAACAAGAAAAGGACTTACCCAAAGGCTAATTGTTTCCGTGATATTCTGCATATGCGAAGTATTCTTTCTGTTGGTATAAAAGGGTGTTCCGTTATTCTATTGTGCGCCGGCAAGAGTCTAAAAATAGCAACACGATTACCTCTCGCTTTTTATGAAAGATGCGTGTATTCAATCTTTTTCTTCTTCTTCTTCTTCTTCTTCTTCTTCTATTCTCCATTTTTTTTTTTTTTTTTTTTTTTTGCTTATCTTTCTTCTTCTTTTTTCTTTTGTCCTCATTTTCAACATCAGGAGATTAATCATGAGATACAGAAATAGTAACGATTTTTTTTCCTCCGACTTTCACATTTCAGTAATAACGAAATATGTTTAGAGAGAGATGGCAATACACTAATGATAAGTAAGCCATGACTAATACGTATATTGCATGATGTTGCATTAGCGGAGATGATATTTTTGCGTTATTCTCATTTTTCTCCTGAATCTGATATCTGTTGTTGATTATTTTGGTCATTAACAAAGAAAAGGAAAATTCATAAATGATTTATTGCCAACATGCAAAGACTGCTGAAAAATCTTGGCTTATTTTTTATTTCTTTTTTTTTCTTATTCTTCCTCTATTCTTTCTTTCTTACTTGCTTTCTTCTCTTTTTGCCGTCGATACGAATTTACGTCCTCCTGGTTACAATGGTTGATAATTTGCATATCTGATTTTGGAAATACGGATGCTAAAACCCACTCCATTGTTTTCATGCAGCTTTTTATTTATCTATTTATTTATTTATTTATTTATTTATTATTTTTTTAGGGGGAAGTCCAAGGGTAAACTTATTAATTAATTTATTTACTTATTATTATTTTTTTTTATCTAGTGTTTTATTGAAGTTTCAATTAATTCTTGATAAATTGTAGTATTTTAAAAATAAGGAAATAAGGTGATATGATGGTATAAGTAGACAATTACATAGAAAGATATAAAGATGTATATCTGTAGAGAGAGAGAGAGAGAGAGAGAGAGAGAGAGAGAGAGAGAGAGAGAGGTATTAATAGTCCTCATCATAATAGTCATGATAATGATGACAGTAATGACAATAATGATAATCATAGTGATAATAACAGTAATAGTAATGATGATAATTTTTGAAATATTATCATAATCATGATAATGATAACAATGATAATAACAGTGAAGATGATGGTGATGACGATGACGATGGTGAAGATGAAGGTGAGGATGATAACAATGATATTAGTAATAATGATAATGATAATAATAATAACAGTATTGATAATAGTAAGGACAATAACAGTAATAATAGAAACAATAATAATAACAATGATAATAATAAAATTTCTGATGATGTCTATGTTTCTGTCTGTCTCTCTCTCTCTCTCTCTCTCTCTCTCTCTCTCTCTCTCTCTCTCTCTCTCTCTCTCTCTCTCTCTCTCTCTTTCTCTCTCTCTCTCTCTCTCTCTCTCTCTCTCTCTCTCTCTCTCTCTCTCTCTCTCTCTCTTTCTCTCTTTCTGACTCACTAGACAAAATAGTAAGGATTATAATGATATTGATAATAACAATGATGAAATAATAATGATGATAATAAGGATGATGTTAATGATAATAGTGATTAAAATGAGGACAACAATATAAATGAAAGTAATGATAATGATCATGGCCATCAAAATAACGATAATAAGGCCACCAAAGAAGAAAAATCCGCATTCTGAGACACTTCCCGACCGAATGATAAGTGATAAGGGAATAACAATCATGATGATAATAATATCAATAATATAATGATAAGGATAATAACAAAATAACGATGATAATGGTAATAATGTTGACAATAATAGTAATAAAATAATGATAATGAAATAATAATGATAATGAAATGATAATGAAAATAATGATAATGAAATTATAATGAAAATAATGATAATGGAATAATAATGAAAATAATGATAATGAAATAATGAAAATAATGATAATGAAATTATAATGAAAATAATGATAATGAAATAATAATGAAAATAATGATAATGAAATAATAATGAAAATAATGATAATGAAATAATAATGAAAATAATGATAATGAAATAATAATGAAAATAATGATAATGAAATAATAATGAAAATAATAATATAAAGCAGACGAGAATGATGGCCGGAGAGAGAAAGGGTGATACCGAGAGAAAGTAAATGAAGGAAAGAGATGAGGGAAATGAGATAAGAGGAGGAAAAAAATGATTTAGTGAGAAGAAAGATACAGAGAATGAAATGTAGAGACAGAGAGGAAGAGAGAGCAAGAGAGAGAGAGAGAGAGAGAGATACACACACACACACACAAGCACACACACAGATATAGAATAAAACAGAGAGATAGAGGGAACACGGGAGAAAGAGAGTGTGCGAGAGAGAGAGAGAGAGAGAGAGAGAGAGAGGGTGATGGGGAGATGAGAAAGAAAGAAAATTTCTAAACGACGATTTCTCTGGTAATTTCATATAATCCGTTGTTCCTGGCAATACCAACGGTAATTAACGATGATTACCAATGAGAGGACAATTCATTAACACTCGATTGCTAATGATCCTATTAGATGCTTTTCTTTTACGTCGGAACAGAAATGAGATTTGTTTCATTGGGTTTGAAACGGTTAGATAAAGCAATGATTTTAGGTGTTCCTTTTAGGTAGGTAATTAGAGAGAGGGAGAGAGAGAGAGAGAGAGAGAGAGAGATAGAGAGAGAGGGGGGGGGAGGGGGAGAAAGGGAGAGAGGGAGGGAGAGAGAAGGAGGGTAGGGGAGGGAGAGAGGGGGGGTGAGAGAAGGAGGGAGGGAGGGAGAGAGAGAATGAGGGAGGGAGGCAGAGAGAGAAGGAGGGAGGGAGAGAGGGAGAGAAAGAGGGGGGAGTGAGGAAGGGTGAGAGAGAATGAGGGAGGGAGGGAGAGAGAGAGAGTGTGAGAGTAAAATAGAGATAGATAGAGAGAGAGAGAGACATACAGACAAACAAAAGGTGATTAAGACACTATGTGTTTTTTTCGTATACGTGTGTTTGTGTGTCTTGTTATTTTACATAGCTGCCGGAATGCAATCTAATTTAAAGAAACATACATACACATAACTTTATTATCTCATAATACCTAACTCCTACCATCGTCCCATGATACTTAAATAATCATTATGATATAGACGTGAGCAATTCAAACCATTTTATTCCATTCCTTGATGCTTATTTTGGGACCAACGAGAGCAATGTAAACCATTTTTTTCATTCCTTCCTTGATGCTTATTTTGGGACCAACGAGAGCAATATAATCCATTTTTTCATTCTTTCCCTTGATGCTTATTTTGGGAACACTGAAATAAATCCCCCCCCCAAAAAAAAAAATAATAATAATAATAAAAATAAAAACTTTCTCCTAAAAAAAAAAAAAAAAAAAAAAAAAAAAAAGAAAAAAAATTCTCCTCGGTTTCTTCCAAGAGGTAAGTGACTCCTCTTCCAGAACGAGGGAGCGATCTCGGCTCCTGACCCCTCAAGGTGATGCAGAGGCGAGCTTTCCTTCTCTCGCTCGATATTGGCCAAGGAAGGTTCTCTCTCTCTCCCGAAAGCCAGGGCGGGTGTTGAAGGCTGGCCAACATAAGCAAATGGGCGGCCCTCGTGGGTGGGGAGAGGGTAGGGGCGGCAGCTGTGACTTCTCTTTTTTTTTCTGGTGGTGAATTGGGCGTTGTGGTTTTTGAATTAGCGTATCTGATTTGGATAAATGATTGTATGAAAGGGGGGGGGGTCTTGGGTTGATGCAAGGGGGTGGCGGTGACATGAATTCCGGTTTTTTTCTTTTGCTTTCTTTTGTTTCCTTTTGTTGTTGTTTTTTTCTTTTCTTTTTTTCTTTTCTTCTTAGATCAAGAGATGATATAAAAAGCATGTAAATACATCCATCCATACATATTTTTATCATTTCCTTTTTTTTCCTTTTTTTAGATCAAGAGATGCTATATATATATATATATATATATATATATATATATATATATATATATATATATATATATATATATATATATATATATATATATATATAAAACATGTAAATACATCCATCCATACATTTTATTCATTTATTTATTTTTTTTTTTTATTAAGAGATGCTATAAAAAACATCTAAATACATCCATACATACATATTTTTATTATTTCTTTTTGTTTCTTTTTTTATCAAGAGATGATATAAAAAGTATGTGAATACATCCATACATACATATTTCCTTTTTTTTCCTCTCTAATTTTTAGGTCAAGATGATATAAAAAAAAACTAAAAAACATGTAAATACATCCTTACATACATACAAACGTAGTACATAGAGAGGAGGAGACATTACTTACATCATCTCAACATTTCATCCATTCATATTTCATTTAGCAAAAAGAGCAGAGGACTTTACAGCTGTGTGTAATTTCACCAACATACTCCTTACTCGAGCATTCATAATGCGCAATGTTCAGCGTTTCCTTACAAGACGTTCTGCTAACATAAAAAATAATAATTAGTTAAAATGAAGAAACTTCTAATTCATTTCTCCGTAGGGCCTTAAAACGTTAAAGTAACGGAGGATATTTTCCAGTTCCGGAAGACATTCATTTCCAATATTTCCCCCCTCTCTTGCAGGTGTTCTGTTGCCCAATATTGCAATAGCCCACGAGATCGTCCCTGTGTGATATTTATGGTTGCAGTCACATGGTCTTCCTCCTGCGAACTGGGGGTAAAATGCGCTCTGGAACGGTTTTCATGTGTCTGCTTACCTTCACATTTCCCCATAATATCTTGAGGGTATTGTGTTTTGCGGCGCGCGCTCCCCTCCGTCAGGCCTTCGGCAGTGTTTAGCCAATGAAGGAAAGGGGTGTTGTTGATTTCATGTAGCTGTTTGTCTTTCTTTCCTTGTGTTCTCTCTTTCTCTCACGCTCTTAAACTGTTTCTCTGTCTCTGTCTCTGTCTCTGTCTCTCTCTCTCTCTCTCTCTCTCTGTCTCTGTCTCTGTCTCTGTCTCTCTCTCTCTCTCTCTTTCTCTCTCTCTCTCTCTCTCTCTCTCTCTCTCTCTCTCTCTCTCTCTCTCTCTCTCTCTCTCTCCTCCTCCCTCCTCTCCCTCCCTCCCCCCTCTCTCTCTCTCTTTCTCTTTTTCTTTCTTTCTCTTTCTCCCTCCTTCTCTTCCTCCTCCCTTCCCTCCCTCCTTCCTTCCTTCCCTCCCTCCTTCCCTCCTTCCTTCCCCCCTCCCTCATCAAGGCTGTTGCTCCAGAGTCCACAAAGAGCAAGCAGCTCTTCCGGAGGCACAAGGAGCCGAGAAAAACCGACGGGAATCGAAGCCCTCGGTGGATGCACGAGCGTGGGATCCCTTCTTAAGAGACGAGGGAGGGAGAGGTTGAGATTAGGAGGGAAGGATAGGGGGAGGGAGGGAGAGGGGGTGGGAGGGAGAGGGGGTGGGAGGGAGAGGGAGAGGGCGAGGGACGCGAGGGGGGAGGGAGAGGGAGGAAGAAGAAGAAAGAGAAGGGAGAGGAGAGAGAGGAACGGAGACGAAGGGAGAGGGAGGGAGGAAGGAGAGAGAGGGAGGGAGGCGAAGGGAGAGAGAGGGAGGGAGACGAAGGAAGAGGAGGGACAGGAAGGGAGAAAGAAACAGAGAGGTGAGAGGGAGATAAAAGAAACAATGAGAATGAGAGAGATAGAGAGAGTGTGTATGTGTATCTGAATGTGCGCGTGTGTATATATGATTGTTTTATATGCATGTCTGTTTGCATGCACGTACACATGTCAACATACCCTTGCGTGAGGAAAAAAACACGTTTGTGCATGTTGTACATATGTAATCGAATACATTTGTGTGCGTAGAATCTTTCACCATATCTTTCCTATTTACAAGCCTGTGAGACTCGGTGTGTTTACGCGAAATTCCAATCTTGAAAAAAAAAAAAAAAAAAAAAAAAAATGGGAGGAAAAAGTGCGAAAATGAACAGTTTTAGGATCACCATCAATCAGGACGAAAGATGAGAGTGATATCCTTCATTTTTCACTTTATCTTTTTTTTTCGCAAGCTATCGTCTTCTTTTAACAGCTTTCCATGCAAATTCTTCTATAGAATTTGTAATGTATTTGAAGGAGTCTGAAGAATTCGTACGGTGCCTGTGTTTCTTTGTTTACTGTTTGTGTATGTAGTTTGAACTAACCAAATAAATGTATGTATGTATGTATGTACGTATGTCTGCCTGTCTCTCTGTATGTATGCATATATGTATGAATGCATGTACTCTCTATCTATCTATCTATCTGTCTGTCTGTCTGTCTGTTTGTCTATCTATCTATCTATCTATCTATCCATCTACCTACCTATCTATCTATCTGTCTGTCTACCTATCTATCTATTTATCTATCTATCTCTATCTGTTCATCTATCTTTCTATCTTTATATTTATTCACCACTCTACCCATCTATCTACCTATCTATATATTTATCTATCTATATCTATCTATCTATCTACCTATCTATCTATCTATCTATCTATCTATCTATCTACCTTTCTATTTTTCAATCTATCTATCTATAAAAATGCATATATACATATACATATAGATACACACATACATACATACATATATATATATATATATATATATATATATATATATATATATATATATATATATATATATGAATATGTATACATAAACCAAGCTTACATTTAATTTCTTCGTTTCGTGTATCTTGATCCTCTTTCGCGATATAATTTTTATTTTATTTATTTTATTTTTAGAATCTATTTTCTCATTTTTTTTACTGCCTTGTTTATTTGCGCATCGTAGTATCCCGACACTTAAACTTTGATTTATTTTCCCTTTCTCTCTCTCTCTCCCTTTTTTCTCTCTTTTTCTTTCATTTTGTCCGATTCTCTCGCTCTGAATAAAGGATCGTTGGGATCTCTGTCTTCCTGGGAATTTTTCTGTCTCTTCGCGTTGTTTTCCGGGATTTTCCTTTTAGTGTTCTTTCTTTCTTTTTCCCTTGTTTCTTTTTCCTTTATTCTCTTCTTATCTAGCTAGATGTATGTATATATGCGTTTGTGTGTGTGTGTGTGTGTATGTGTGTATGTATTTATATATAGGTGTGTCTAAGTGTGTGTGTGTGTGTGTGTGTGTGTGTGTGTGTGTGTGTGTGTGTGTGTGTGTGTGTGTGTGTGTGTGTGTTTGTGTGTGTGTGTGTGTGTGTGTGTATTTATATATAGGTGTGTCTAAATGTGTGTGTGTGTGTGTCTGTGTGTGTGTGTGTGTGTGTGTGTGTGTGTGTGTGTGTGTGTGTGTGTGTGTGTGTGTGTGTGTGTGTGTGTGCGTGCGTGCGTGCGTGCGTGCGTGCATGTGTGTGTGTGTTTGCGTGTGTGTGTGTGTGTGTGTGTGTGTGTTTATGTACGTACGTATGTGTGCATATTCGCGAACCCGGAAATGGCGAAAGGGCGCAGAGCTCCCGAAGCCCCAACACCGCTTCCACAGAGACGGATAAATCCATCATTTTCGTGACCTACTTTTCCCCCTCGTCTCTCCCTTCCTCCTCCTCCTCCTTCCCTCTGCTCTCCCTCTCCCCTTGCCCTTCCTTCCCTTTCATCTTCCGTTCAATTCCCCTTCATTTTTTATTTCTCTTACCTTCGTTTCCTTTTGCTTCTATTGTTCCTCTTATTCTTTTCTGGCGTTTCCTCTCCCTCTTTCTTCCTTCTTATCCCATTCGCTTCGTCCGTTCCTTCTTGCTTCCCCATTCCTCTTATCCTATCCCCCCTCCTCCCCTCCATATTTCCCTCAATCTTCCTCCCCTTCTCCCCTCTCCCTCCCCCCCTCCTTTTCCCTCTCCTCTCACCTCCCTTCCCTCACCCCCTACCCTATCCATCCCCCTACCCCCTGTCTCCACCACACCCCCTACCCTATCCACCCCCTACCCCCTGTCTCCACCACACCCCTACCTCCTTCCCCCTACCCCCTGTCTCCACCACACCCCCTACCTCCCCCTCCCCCATCCCCCAACCCCCAACCCTCCCCTAAACCACCCCTCCACTTCCCTTCAAAAGTCTTTTAAACTTCTCGCATTAAACAAGAAACTTTAAGATCTTCATCTCCTTCACACCATGGGTCTGTACAGGGGGAGGAGGAGAAGGGATTGGTAGTCAAGGATTACAATCTATCTGTAGTTAAGACAATCTGTCTTGATTCTCGGCGCGGGCGGGAGGAAGACAGGAGGAGGAGGAGGAGGTGGGGGGAGGTGAAGGAGGAGGTGAAGGAGGGAGGAGGAGGAGGTAAAGAAGGGAGGAGGAGGAGGATGAGAGGAGGAAGAGGAGGAGGAGGGGGATGAGAGGAGGAATAAAGGAGGAAGGAGGAGGTGGAGATGGGATGGGGGGAAATGGGAGAGGAAAGGTGGGAGAGGTGGTGATGGTGGTGGTGGGAGAACAAGTGGAGGAAGTGGGAGGAGTAGGAATAAAAGGAGGTGGAAGAGGAGGAGGTGTAAGAAATGAGAGAGGAAGGAGTGGGAGGAAGAGAGAGGTGGTGGTGGAGGAGGAGGAGGGGGAGAAGGAGGAGGTGTTACAGAAGAAGGATGAGATGATAGAGAAGGAAGAGGAGGAGGAGGAGAAGGAGAGGGAGGAGGAAGAGGAGATGGAGGAGGAGGAAGAGGAGGAGTAGAAGGATGTGGTGGAGGAAAGGGAAGAGGAGAAGGAGTAGTAAGAGGAGTAGTAGGAAAAAGAGACTATGATGGGAGGAGGGAGGAGGCGGAAGAAAAAGGAGGTGCAGGAGGAGGGAGAGAAGGAGAAGGAGAAGGCAGGGAAGGAGGAGGAGGAGGCAGAGAAGGAGGAGGAGGAGGCAGAGAAGGAGAAGGAGGAGGCAGAGAAGGAGGAGGAGGAGGCAGAGAAGGAGGAGGAGGAGGCAGAGAAGGAGGAGGAGGAGGCAGAGAAGGAGGAGGAGGAGGCAAAGAAGGAGGAGGAGGAGGCAGAGAAGGAGGAGGAGGCGAAGGAGGAAGGCAAGTAGGAAAGAGGAAATGAGACTATTCACAGGGAGTGAGGGAAATGAGACACTGAGGAAGAGCCTTTGTTATGTGTGTGTGTGTGTGCGTCTATACATGTGTGCGTGTGTGCA
>NC_091580.1:6895248-6902748 GCF_042767895.1 Penaeus vannamei | reverse complement strand
CTCTCCCATTCTCTCACCCACGTCGCCCCTTCACCCCCCCACCCCTCACCTTCACCCCTCCCTCTTCCCATTCTCTCACCCACGTCGCCCCTTCACTCCACCCCAATTCCACCCTCCACCCCATTCACCTTCCCCCTCCCTCTCCCATTCTCTCACCCACGTCGCCCCTTCACCCCCCACCCCACCCCCACCCCATTCACCTTCCCCTCCCTCTCCCATTCTCTCACCCACGTCGCCCCTTCACCCCCCACCCCACCCCCCACCCCATTCACCTTCCCCCTCCCTCTCCCATTCTCTCACCCACGTCGTCCTTTCACCCCCACCACCCCCCACTCCCCACCCCATTCACCTTCCCCCTCCCTCTCCCATTCTCTCACCCACGTCGCCCCTTCACCCCCCCACTCCCCACCCCTCACCTCCCTCCCTCTCCCATTCTCTCACCCACGTCGCCCCTTCACACCCCACCCCACCCCACCCCCACCCCATTCACCTCCCCCCACCCCCTCCCTCTTCCCATTCTCTCACCCACGTCGCTCCCTTCACCCCCCACCCCACCCTACACCCCATTCACCTTCCCCCCCTCCCTCCTCTCTCCCATTCTCTCACCCACGTCGCACCTTCACACACCCCCACTCCCCACCCCACCCCCACCCCTCACCTTCCCCCCTCCCTCTCTCATTCTCTCACCCACGTCGCCCCTACACCCCCCACCCCACCCCACCCCATTCACCTCCCCCCACCCCCTCCCTCTTCCCCATCCCTCTTTTCTCAGTCTTGGACTTCCAAAAGACGTACTGCTTTTCTGGGAAATTTTGAGATCTGTGCTTTTGTTACCGTCTGTCCCTTTGATGACTTTTAAATGGCGTCCGTGCGATTTATTATCTACTGTGTTTCGGATGGTTATCTATCTCCTCTTTCTTCATTTTGATTTGCTCAATTTCGTTTTTTTTTCACTTATCTTCTTCTCTGTTTATGTTCTTATTTATTTATCTCTTCATCCAACTTTTGTCTATGTGTCTATCTATGTACCGACCAAACCCTGAGCTATTTATTTAATTATCTCTTTAATTATGTATCATTTATTTACCAATTTTGTCTATGTGTCTATCTATGTACCTCTAAAACAATGAGATATTTATCTAACTATCTATCTAATTATCTATATGTCTATATCTATCTATGTACCTCTCAAACACTAAGCTATTTATCTAATTATCTATCTAATTATCTATCAATTATTTACCAATTTTGTCTATGTATCTCTATGTACCTCTCAAACACTGAGCTATTTATCTAACTATCTATCTAATTATCTATCAATTATTTACCCACTTTATCTATGTGTCTATCTCTGTACCTCTCAAACACTGAACTATTTATCTAAATATCTATCTAATTATCTATCAATTATTTACCAATTTTGTCTATATCTATATACTTCTCAAACACTGAGCTATTTATCCAACTATCTATCTAATTATCTATCAATTATTTACCCACTTTATCTATGTGTCTATCTCTGTACCTCTCAAACACTGAGCTATTTATCTAATTATCTATCTAATTATCTATCTATTATTTACCAATTTTGTCTGTCTATATATATATATACCTCTCAAACACTCAGCTATTAATTTATCTAATTATTTATCATTTATTTACCCATTTTATCTATGTATCTATCTATATACATCTCAAACACAGAGCTATTTGTCTATCAATTATTTACCAATTTTGTCTATGTATCTATCTATATACCTCTCAAACCCTGAGCTATTTATCCAACTATCTATCTAATTATCTATCATTTATTTACCCATCCATACATCTCCTTTGGCCTTCTTCAGTCCCCCTTCAGCTCGAGTCGCCGACAGTTCATCCTCCTCAGCTTTTGTTTGTTGTCTCGAAGGAATCATCTCAAGGTCTCTTAAGATGAGGAAATTCAGTGTCTGCTTCTCTCTGATTTTCTTTTCTCTCTCTCTCTCTCTCTCTCTCTCTCTCTCTTTCTCTCTCTCTCTCTCTCTCTCTCTCTCTCTCTCTCTCTCTCTCTCTTTTTCTTTCTCTCTCTCTCTCTCTCTCTCTCCCTCTCTCTCTCTCTCTCTCTCTCTCTCTCTCTCTCTCTCTCTTTATTTACCTGTCTGTGTTGTTTCTTTCTTTCGGGGGTTATTGGGTCGTTTCTTCTTGTGTCTGTTTATGTTTTTTATTATCTATTATTTTGTTTGTTTATCATTTTCTTGGATTTTTTCTTTTCTTTTATCTATATTTGGGTTTTATCTTTAATTTAGTTTATTACCTTTTTATCTTTTCATTATGTCGTTTCTCATTTATTTACTATTTGTTTCGTTTCTCCTTTATCTGCTGTTTGTCGCTTCTTTTCGTCTATTCATAACAATTTTTGCCATTTCTTCTTTATCTTAGTTTGTCATTCTTCCTGTATTTACCCTTTTTGCCGTTTCTTCTTTATCTTTGTTGTTCCTCCTTTATTTACCCCTTTTGCTGTTTCTTCAGCACAACAGGAAACGGTAGAAGGAAAGACTCTCTCTGTCTAAACGTCTGCAAATCGGATATCATTTCATAAATTTCTTATGCCTTGACGCGGGTCATTTCTCTACCTCCTTTTATTCCCTTGTTCTATTCTTCGCGCAACACGCCCCTCTCTCCCCCCTCACCCCCCCACCCCCACCCAACCTTCACATCGTCCTCGTGTGTGTTTTTAGGAGGCGAGTCTTTCCCTTGCTTATCTTTTATCGGAAGGAAGTGACGCTCCAATATCGAACACGACCTCATAAAAGACGTGTTTGTGGCCGCATCCGAACCCTCTGACAGCTGCGCCTCGGCTGGGGGGCTCGAGCTCGGCCTCCACGTCGCGGGTTCGAGGATATTGTTATTTGGGTAAATTCATGGCATTATGGAACGATTTCCATAATGCCATGAATTTACCCAAATAACAAATAACAAATAACTGCCCCCTTGTTCTTGGTTCGTGTTTTTGCGGTGTGGTGGTGGTTTTGGATTGGTATGGGACGTTAATGGGTGGAGTTAATGGGGATGTTGTTAGCGTGGTAGGGATAAATGGTGTTGATGGGGTTCATGGGGTATCCTCTTTCTTTTTCTTTTTTCGCTTTTTTTTTTTTGTTGTTGTTGTTGTTATTGTTATATGGTACTCGGCTGAATTTTCGTATTGCCTATTAAGCTGTTATGTCACTTTTTATAGCGACATGTGTGCATAAATAATACTCGTAATACTTCTTATGAATATCAGTTTCGATAATCATACTGCCTTTACTAGCATTCATCTCCTGTTCTTTGTATCTAGTAGTGTGCTCTATTCAGTGCCCAGTAGAAATGATCATTGATACCATCTCATTCAAAGTATAGAGTATATCAGTGACTCTATAAAGTGTAAAACTCTATAGTGACTCTATAAAGTGTAAAACTCTATAGTGACTCTATAAAGTGTAAAACTCTATAGTGACTATAAAGTGTAAAGCTCTATAGGGACTCTATAAAGTGTAAAACTCTATAGTGACTCTATAAAGTGTAAAGCTCTATAGTGACTCTATAAAGTGTAAAACAGATGTGGAGATAAATATTTATATGAAAGTTGTTCTACCGTGTGTGATGTTCTTGTTGCTTTCTTTCACTGACGAAATCTGATGATCATCTCCTTAATTAGGTCATTTTTCCCTCGTCCTCTATTTTTCTCAGAGCCAAACTGAACTACAAAGAGGCTTAAAAAAAGACGATTGGTTAACTTGTTGTATCAGATTAACCAATCTAAGTTACTTGAAAGTTTCCATTGTTTTCGTGTGAGGAAGTTGATCTCCTGTGTATAAGACAGGGAAGATTTCGCTGTTTTGTGCCTATGCATCAGTTGCAAGACATGTTGCAGTTCATCCGTTGTTGTTTGTTTGTTTTGAACTCGCGATATGAATTGTTTGGTGTAATATATATATATATATATATATATATATATATATATATATATATATATATATATATATATATATATATATATATATATATATATATATATATATATATGTATATATATATATATATATATATTTTTTTTTTTCTTCTTCTTCTTCTTCTTCTTCTTCTTCTTCTTCTTCTTCTTCTTCTTCTTCTTCTTCTTCTTCTTCTTCTTCTTCTTCTTCTTCTTCTTCTTCTTTTTGTGATTCTATTGATGGTGATGATGCGCAGGATAAGATTCTTTTTTAATTCCTTATTTTACGGAAAGTTCGATGGTTTTATATGCCCTTTTCGTAAATTTATTTCTCGTTTACACTGTTACGTTTGTTTGTCACCTGGATTGTATGACCAATATTTTTTTTAATATTTCTTTTTTATCTCTTTGATATAGGCTTCTTTTGCTATTTATCATTTAGCTATTATGCCCAGAGATCTTTTTTTATAGTAATTGTGGTTGAATTAATATATTGGTGATGACAAGAATACTGTTATTTTTACTAATAGTAATAATAAGGTTGATAATAATGATACTAATGATAATGTTTTTGATAATAATGTCTTGATGACAATGATGATATAAATGGTAAAGAAAATAATGAGGATAATGTAGATAAGAACAAGAAATACCATAATATCTGTACTGATGGCCGGCAATTAATATCATTTCATTCGTGTAATTACAGTCGGTTAACACTGTTTTCCCCCCGACTCTGGAGCCAAGCACACTGTTAACACTGGACTCCTGGCCGACCCGGACCTGCATCCCAGCTGTCGAATGAAGCAGATCAGCCTAGTCGAGATGTGGCTCTGGCTCCCCTCCCCCGCTTCCCCTCCTTCCCCTTGCCCCCTCCTCCTCCTCCTCTGCTCCCTGCCCTCCTGCCCCTCTTGGTCTTACGTACCCCTCCCCCGGTTCTCCTTGCCTTCCTCCCCCTCCTCCTCTGCTCCCTGCCCTCCTGCCCCTCTTCCTCTTACGTCCCCCTCCCCCGCTTCCCCTCCTTCCCCTTGCCCCCCCCCCTCCTCCCCTTCCGTACCCCCTCCCCCGGTTCCCCTTTCCTCCTCCCCCTCCTCCCCTTCCGTACCCCTCCCCCTCCTCCCCTTACGTCCCCCTCCCCCAGGTTCCCCTTCCCCCCCTCCCCCGGTTCCCCTTTCCCCCTCCCCCGGTTCCCCTTTCCCCCTCCCCCGGTTCCCCTATCCCCCTCCCCTCCTCCCCTGCCCGCTCACACCCTCGACATCTCACCACGTCGCTCCTTGGCCCTCGCCTCCTGGTCTCCCTCCTATCGCTTCCTCTTCCCCTCGCCCTCTCTTCCCTCCCCGCTCTCTCTCCCCTTCTTCCTCTCACCCCTCTCCCCTCTTTCCTCCTCTCTTCCCTCACTTCCTCGCCGCCTCTCCCCTTCGCCCAATCTCCCCTCACCTCGGCAGCCTCTCCCCCTCATCCCCATATATGTCACCCCTCACCGCCACTCCCCTCACCTCCTCTCTTCCGCTCCCTCACCCCTCTCCCCATTCTCCTGTACCTCTCCAACCTCTTCTCTTCCAACCCCTCACCCCTCTTCCCTGACCCTTCCCCACCCCAACCTCCTCCCCTCTTCCCTCTACCCCTCTTCCCTGACCCTTTCCCCACCCCAACCTCTTCCCCTCTTCCCTCACCCTTCCCCATCCCATCCTCTTCCCCTCTTCTCTCACCCTTCCTCACCCCAACCTCCTCCTCTCTTCCCTGACCCTTCCCCACCCCAACCTCTTCCCTCACCCTTCCCCATCCCTTCCTCTTCCCCTCTTCTCTCACCCTTCCTCACCCCAACCTCCTCCCCTCTTCCCTGACCCTTCCCCACCCCAACCTCTTCCCCTCTTCCCTCACCCTTCCCCATCCCATCCTCTTCCCCCTCTTCTCTCACCCTTCCTCACCCCAACCTCCTCCTCCTCTTCCCTGACCCTTCCCCACCCCCAACTCTCTTCCCTCACCCTTCCCCATCCCTTCCTCTCTCCCCTCTTCTCTCACCCTTCCTCACTCCCAACCTCCTCCCCTCTTCCCTGACCCTTCCCCACCCCAACCTCTTCCCCTCTTCCCTCACCCTTCCCCCATCCCATCCTCTTCCCCTCTTCTCTCACCTTTCCTCACCCCAACCTCTTACCCTCTTCCCTCACCCTTCCCCACCCCATCCTCTTCCCTCTTCCCTCACCCTTCCCCACCCCAACCTCCTCCCCTCTCTCCCTCACCCTTCCCCACCCCCAACCTCCTCCCCTTTTCCCTCACCCTTCCCCACCCCAACCTCCTCCCCTCTTCCCTCACCCTTCCCCACCCCGAACCTCTTCCCCTCTTCCCTCACCCCCTCTTCCCTCACCCTTCCCCACCCCATCATCTTCCCCTCTTCCCTCACCCATCCCCACCCCAACCTCCTCCCCTCTTCCCCTCTTCCCTCCCCCTTCCCCACCCCAACCTCCTCCCCTCTTCCCCTCTTCCCCTCACCCTTTCCCACCCCAACCTCCTCCCCTCTCCCTCTCAACCTCACGCTGCTCTCTGTGACAGCCACCGGGAAGTCCATCCCCTCGCAGGAGATTGCCTGGCGAGGGGAGGACTGCACTCCCCTCAGGCGCGAGTGAGACCGAGTGAGGAATTACAGGGCGACAGGCGGGTGTTCATCCCGGCCATGGCATAATTCTCCACTTTGTTGTTGTTGTGATTCCGTGGGGGGCTGCTCCTCTGGCTTGGGGGTGGGGGGGGTGGGAGGTGGGGGTGGTGGTGGGGTTGGGTAGGGGTGGAGGGTGGGGTGGGGGAGGGGGGTTCGGGTTTTGTGATTCCGTGGGGGCTGCTCCTCTGGCTTGGGGGGTGGGGGGTGGGGGGTGGGAAGTGGGGGGTGGGGGTGGGAGGTGGGGGTGGGGGGGTTCGGGTTTGTGATTCCGTGGGGGTTGCTCCTCTGGCTTGGGGGTGGAGGTGGGGGCTGGGGTGGGGGTGTTCTTTGCTTCTTGTTCCAGTCGGTTTGTTTGTTCTGGTCTGGGTGGTGTTGTGTGTGTTTGTGTTGTTTTTATCCTTTGTTTGGGTTTTAGTTTGTTTGTTGTTTCTGTTTTATTCGTGTATTTGTTTTTTGTTTTTTTTTAGTTTTGTTCTTAGTTTGTTGTTTATTGTTTGCTTTGTTCGTGTTCTATGTTTTTTGTTTGTTTTGTTCATGTTCTATGTTTTTTGTTTGTTTCTTTGTTTGGTTTTTGTTTTGTTAGTTTTTTGTTTATTGTTTCTCTTTTGTTCGTGTTTCTATGTTTTTTTCTGTTTGGTTTTAGTTTTGTTGTTTGTTTCTGCTTTGTTCGTGTTTCTAAGGTTTTTTGTTTTTTTTCCTTTGTTTTTTTTATTTTGTTCATAGTGTGTTGTTTATTGTTTGTTTTATTCGTGTTTCTATGTTTTTTTCTGTTTGGTTTTAGTTACGTTGTTTATTGTTTCTATTTTCGTGTTTCTATGATTTTTTTTCTCTTAGTATTATTCATCCTTGATACTATTATTTCTTATTATTCATTCTGTCCTCTATAAGATTCCTTAAT
>NC_091580.1:6882748-6890248 GCF_042767895.1 Penaeus vannamei | reverse complement strand
TAATATCATTCTTGTTAAATGGCGAAGTGACATGATTATCAGTATCCATTTGTACAATATAATTTTCATTTTCTTTTTTTTAATATTTTTGTTGTGGTAATTAAGTCTTCAATCATCGAGCAGTAACATCAGTACCACAATAGTACCGATACAGAGGTAATAGTAAAATACAAGACGCTATAATAGTACCAATAGTACCATCAGTATGGTATCTTCCCTGTATTCTTCTCATTATAATGAGAATATGAAGATGATGATGGTTATGGTGAAATTCGTAGTAATAGCTACACTGATGATCTTAAGGATGATACTAGTGATGAGAGTAATGATAATGATGATAATAGTGATGATAAAGATAATTATTATAGAGGAAAACATTATTATCATTATTCCTAGCATTATTATTGTTACTTTTCTTAATTACTATCTTTATCGTGATCACCATTGTTGTAAACGTTAATGATGATGGTAATAAAAGTATAATTCAGAATAATGATAATGATAATAATGTTGAAAACAATTATAATAATGACAATACTGATAATTACAATAATGATATTAGTACTACTAATAATGAGACTACTAATAATAATGATAACAATGATAATAACCATAATATTGAATATGATAATAATGATACTAATAATGAAAATAGAAATAACAAAATCATTATTATAATGGAAACAATAATGATGAAAATTATAATAATGAAAATAATGATAATAGTAATGATAATAATATTAACGGTAACAAAAAATAATAATGATAATAATAATGATAATAATGATAATGATAATAATAATAATGATAATAATAATAATAATAATGATAATAATAATAATAATAATAATAATAATAATAATAATAACAGTAATGATAATGATGATGATAAAAGTAGTAATAATATGAGTGATAATGATGATGATAGCAACAATAATAATGATAATAATGATAATAATAGTAATAACGAGAATAATAATAATACTAGTAGTAATGTTAATGATAATGATGATGATAATTATGATAACAATAATGATTATAATGAGGATGATTATAATAATACTGATGATGATAATAAAGACAATAATTATGATAATATTGATAATTACAACTGCAACAACATTGATAATGGTAATACTACTAATAATGATAACAGTGAAAAAGAATAATGATAATGATATCAATGACACTAACAATAATGATAATAATAGTAACAATATAACAATATAATAATAGTGATGATAAAAACAATAATCAAAATGATGATAAAAATAATCATAATTATGATCATAACATGAAAATAATAATAGTAATATCAATAATATTGATTATAATTGTAATAATAATAATGATAACTATTATCATTATTATAATGATTATTATTATCATTATTATTATTATTATGATGATGATGATGATGATGGAATAATAATGGCCATGACAATAATGATAATGATGATAATGGCGATAAAGAATATTAACATTATCATTGATGGTGATTAATCATTTTTTATAATAATGAAAATACATATAAAGATAATTATACAAAAGTAATCAAAATAATGATAATTTTATTGACTATAACAATGATTACAACAATGGCAACAAATATTGCCTCATATTTACCCTCACCCCAGTAACTTCAATCAATTTCTATAAAAAAACAAAAAACAAAAAAAAAATCTCAACCTTGCGCCTTATACAACACTACTCCCGTGAGACGCTGCTTCACCACCCCGAGCCCCATCAGCATCATTATCATCACATCAGTGTCCCGAGCGCCAGTGTCATTCATCACTCACCATCTGCAGTGTCGTAGATGCTTCGCGAACTCCATCTTCTTGAGACGGATATAAGACTCCTGGAGAGAGAGTGAGGATTGTGCAGGAAAGGCAGATGGTGCAGGTGGCTGCGCTCCTGGCTCGGGTCCGGAAGGTCGGTGCTGAGGAGGGTGTTTTCGACCAGCTGTGAGGAAGGAGGGAGGGAGTGATGGGGGAAGGAGAAGGGGGAGGGTGGGGGGGGAGGAAGGGCAGGGGGAGGGGGGGAGGAAGAGGGAGGGAGGGAGAAAGGGAAGGGGGAGGGAGGAAGCGATGGGGGAAGGGAAGGGAGAGGGAGGGAGAAAGGGAAGGGGGAGGGAGGAAGCGATGGGGGAAGGGAAGGAGGAGGGATTGAGGAGGGAGGTGTTGGGAAGGGAAGGGGAAGGGAGGGAGAAAGGAAGTGATGGGGGAAGGGAAGGGGGAGGGAGGGAGGTAGGAGGTTTTGAGAAGGGAAGGGAGAGGGAGTGATGGGGAGAGTGGAAGGGGGAGGTAGGAAGGGAGTGATGAGGGAGGAAGGGGGAGGTATTAGGAGAGGAACCTAACGTGGGGAGGGAGTGAGGGGGGAGATGTTGGGAGGGGAAGTGAGACGGGTTGCGGGTGTAATAAAGGTATAAATAAATACTTATAGAACTTGGGTGCAGCGGGGATGGAGATGAGGGTGGAGGGAGGTAGGAATGAGGTGGTATTGGTGGGGTGAGGGTGTGTAGGGGTGTGAGGATGTATTAATGGGGTGAGGGTTAGTGAGGGGTGTGAGGTGTCCCTAATAAGGTGAGGATCAGTGAGGAAATGAGTTGGTATTAAAGGGGCATAGGTGGGAAGGGGCGTGGCGTGGCATTGGTGGGGGAGAATTGCTATTGAGAGGACTGGGGGGGGGGAGCGGGGGGAAGGGAAGGGTGTCGAGGGGAGGCAACATTTGTCTCATTAATCTCCCTGGGGCGCTTGCTTCGTCTTCTCAGGGTGCAAGATCTCTGCGCTCTCCCCTCCATCTGTTCCTCTTTGGTTCGTCTCTTTCTCTTTCTCCTCTTTTGCGCTCTCTCTTTATATTCTCTCTCACAACAACACAGGTGAAACGAGCTACGTCACAACCCCACCATAAAACAAAAGAAACAAACAAACAAACGAAACAATACAAGTTACATGAACACCGAAAACCAACCACAACCACAACTTCGGCTCCTCTCTGGCTGAGGTCATGACCCCCCCTTGGAAACAGGTCACGGGAGCACGGGCGGACAATGGGACCCCGTTTACGCAATCTCGTCAATACGAAGAAACGGTAACGGTGTTTGTTCCTGTTTTTTTTCCGTTTATATCGGCCGTTGAGGAGGGATGACGTCACCAAAAATGAACCATTTTACAAAATAATTTATAATACATTAAAATTCAATCTGAATACATGATAAAAACACATGGTGATAACATAAAAAAGAAGTAAAATACAGTAAAAATACAGAATAAGAAAAATACGTATATCAATAAAGTAATAAAGTTCCAATAAAGAGGAAGTAAAAGTATAAATGAAAAGGAAAATTGAAGAAAGCGAAAATTGTTTATGATAAGTCTGAAAAGAAATAACGAAAAGGAGGGAAAACTGGCGAAAAAAAATATATCGAACAGGAGGATGGATAACGAAAGATAGGAAAGAATAAATTATAAAAAAAAAAGAACGAGGAAGATGATAACGGAGAAGAGGAGAGGTTAAGAAAAGGAAAGAGGAAATTGATGAAAAAGAACTGAAAGAGGGAAAATAGATGAAGCAGAGGGTAAAAAAAGGAAGAAGAGGAGAGATAAATGACAGACATTGGAAAATAGGAAAAGAAAATAGATTTTTAAAAAGGGGGAAATACTTCAAAAAGAAGAAAATACATGAGAAGAGAAATTATAGACGAAACAAATAAAAAACAAAGGAGAAGAAAGGGAAAACAAATAATTAAAATGCAGGGGGAAACAAATAAAAAATAAATAAAGTTAAAGTATGAAAAAAAGCAAAAATGAAATAAAACAGAATAATAAAATAGAGACAAAATGATAAGGAATGAATAAAAAGAAGTGAAAAAAATTATAAGGAACGAATGAAAAGATAAATTGAAAAAATGATAAGGAATGAATAAAAAGAAAAAGAAAAGAATGAATAAAAAAAGAATGAATGAAAAAAAAAGAATAAATAAAAATAAAAATGAAAAAGAAGGAATACATAAAAAACAAAAAGGAAAAAAAGATATGATAAGGAATGAATGAAATATATATATCAAATGATAAGGCAAAACCTCCGCCAATCTTTAGCTGAAACTGCAATGCTTTCTCGAAATTTATCGTTTTTTTTTTTTTTATTCTGGTTTTATGTCTTTCTCCTTATCTTTGGTCTTCCTTTTGTACTTTATACTTTTATTTATTTCTTCTTTAGCGTTCTAAATATTTTATGTTTATGTTTATTTATTTATTTATTCATTTATTTATTTGGTTTCTTTATTCTAATAGGAATTCTATATTTGTTTATTTGTTCTTTATCTATATATCTTTTGGTTACCTATGTGTTATTCATTCATCAATCCGATAATTATCAATTCATCTGTCATTTATCTATTTATTTATTTGTTAATTTTTCTTTTTATTTACTTTTTCTTATTAGCATATTTGTTTTTCTATCCATACCTCTGTCTATCTATTTATTTACTCCTTTATTCATCTGTCTATTAAAAAGTCTGTCTATAAATAAACTCATCCCCACCATTCAATATTATCTTTATTATGACTTACATAATCTTTCTCTTTTAATGCCTTTCCTCCTCCTTCCTTCCATTCATTCCCTCTTTTCCCTGTTCCCTTTCATCGGTTTCCGTTTCCTGCTTTCCACCTATTTTTATCCTCGATTTTTTTATCCGTCTCTCTCTTTCTCTCTCTCTTCTTTCTTTCTCTCTCTCTTCTTTCTTTCTCTCTCTCTCTCTCTCTCTCTCTCTCTCTCTCTCTCTCTCTCTCTCTCTCTCTCTCTCTCTCTCTCTCTCTCTCTCTCTCTCTCTCTCTCTCTGTCTGTCTGTCTGTCTGTCTGTCTGTCTGTCTGTCTGTCTGTCTCTGTCTCTGTCTCTGTCTCTGTCTCTGTCTCTCTCTCTCTCTCTCTCTCTCTCTCTCTCTCTCTCTCTCTCTCATTCTCTCTCTTCTCTTTCTTCTTTCTCTCTCTCTCTCTCTCTCTCTCTTCTTCTTCTTCTTCTTCTTCTTCTTCTTCTTCTTTCTCTCTTTCGCTGCCCATAATTCTATTGCAACCCTTTATGATGTCAGTCTCCGCTCTGCCTTCTCTGCGAACTGCAATCCTTGGCTTTCTCTTTTCGAGTAGCTATCTATCACGGGGTTTCTTTTCTATCTGTCTGTCTGTTTGTCTGTTTGTTTGTCTGGCTGCCTGTTTGTTTGTTTGTCTGTCTGTCTGTCTGTTTGTCTGGCTGGCTGGCTGTCTCCCTGTCTGTTTGTCTGTTTGTCTGGCTGTCTGTATGTCTCCCTGTCTGTCTGTTTGTCTGGCTGTCTGTTTGTCTGTCTGTATGTATGTCTGTTTGTCTGGCTGTCTGTTTGTCTGTCTGTATGTATGTCTGTTTGTCTGCCTGTCTGTCTGTCTGTCTGTTTGTCTGTATGTATGTATGTATGTCTGTCTGTCTGTCTGTTTGTCTGTTTGTCTGTTTGTCTGTCTGTCTGTCTGCCTGTATGTCTCTTTATTTTGATGCCAGTTTGTTCATTTACATTTCTACTCTTCTTTTCGTAATTACGTTTTTTGCTTTTCTCTTTTCTTTTCTTTTCTGTTTATCTGTCTGTCTGTTTGTCTGTCTGTCTATATGTCTACCTATCTTGCTGTTTGGTTGAATATATTATTTATATATTTATATATATTTTCTTTATTTTCTGATCCGTTTTGCGTTTCTTGAATTCTGTTTGTCTTCTCCTCCCCTTTCTCCGTCTATTCATTCTTTGATTATCTATCCCTCTAGTTAGCTATCTACCTATCTATCCATATACCAATCTATCTGTATCACTCTGAGTCTATCTCTTATGTCTATCCATCTGTTTATCTATCTATTCGCATTTCCCTCTTCATTGCATTGTTTCTTTTTCCCTTTCCGATGTCTATCCATTTCCGGCTTCGTTCTCCACTCCCTTCTTTCATCGCCATTCTATCTTATTCTGTCTTTCTTGCCTCTCTTTATTTTCCTTCTTCTTTCTTCACATCTATCCACCTGTCTATCGACGTTGAATTCCATCTATCTTGGCTCTCTGCTCCTTTTCCTTATATGATTATTTTTATTTTATGTATTTTATGTAATTATCAATGTTTTTTCTTATTCTCTTCTTTTTCTTCTTCCTAATTTGCATATTCATCAAAACGTGCCTCTTTTTTTAGATCTTAGTGACATATTATTTTCTTTTTTTTTAAATCCAATTCTTTATATTCTTTCTATAAAGGTCTATTAATTCATACAATTTTGTCGTTAATTATTTATCTTCTTCTGTACTTGAATATTCATTTTACCTATATACGTTTATTTATCTGTTTATTTTATCATTATCTTTTTTTTTTCTTTCTTTTTTACAGACATTCACCTCTGTTTACATCTGTTATTATCATTTCATGTTGTTTGTTTGTTTGTTTGCTTTCCCATCTCCTCTCTTTCTTCTTTGCTTTTGTCTGTTGATGTATGTACATCTATCTCTCTATTTTTCCCATTCATATCAGAATTATTTCTCTACACACTTCGTTTATTATAATTGTTTCTAATCAAATTATCGTATTTTCTTCCTTTCTTTTATTATTTATTTTATTTACATATTTATTTTTATTTTTATTTTTTCATTTTTTTTATTTGTCATTCTTTTTTTTTTTTTTTTTTGCTCTTTTCCTTGTGTTTCGGCTCTTCTGTCTATATCTAATTATTCCTATCTATATCTATCTACCTTTTAATCAAATCATTTATACTTATCTTTCTATATATCGATGCTTATATACATCCATTTCCTTTTATACCTATTTATCAAAGCCATTATTTCATTTTTCTTTTCGTTCTGAGACTTTCTCTCTTTCTATCAATTTTATTCATTTTTCCTCTTCCTTTTCCTGTTCGTTATTCCTGCTTTTCTTTTTCTCTCTAATTCCTATTTCTTTTTCTCTCTAATTCCTATTTCTTTTAATTCGTCCTCGATTGATATTGTCAGCAATTATCATCTGTATTATGTTTCTTTTGCAGTTTCTCTCCCTCTCTTTTTACTTTGATCTCGTTCTTTGCGTAACTGGGTGTTTCTTTCCTTCTTTCTTTCTTTCTTTCTTTGTTTTCTTTCTGCCCTTCTTTCTTTTTCTTTCCCTCTTTCTTTGTTTTCTTTCTGTCCTTCTTTCTTTTTCTTTCCTTCTTTCTTTGTTTTCTTTCTGACCTTTCTTTTTCTTTCTTTCTTTGTTTCTTTTCATTTTTTCTTTCTTTTTCTTTCTTTCTTTTCTTTCCTTCTTTCTTTATTTATTTATTTATCTATTTATTTTCTTTCGTTCCTTCTTTTTTTTTCTTTGTTTCTTTCGTTATTTCTTTATTTGTTTCTTTGTTTCCTCTCATTTCTTTCATTTCTATTTTTCCTTTCTTTCCCTCTTTTATTTTCTTTCTTTTTTTCCTTTTTTTATTTTCTTATTCTTTTCTGTCCTCGATTCTTTTCTCAGATATTTTCA
>NC_091580.1:6852748-6867748 GCF_042767895.1 Penaeus vannamei | reverse complement strand
GAAGTACAAGTGCATTCTGTTCTCAATCTCATATTGCGGAGTACACCCAAGTGCATTCTGTTCTCAATCTCATATTGCGGAGTACACCCACGTGCATTCTGTTCTCAATCTCATATTGCGGAGTACACCCACGTGCATTCTGTTCTCAATCTCATATTGCGAAGTACACCCACGTGCATTCTGTTCTCAATCTCATATTGCGGAGTACACCCACGTGCATTCTGTTCTCAATCTCATATTGCGAAGTACACCCACGTGCATCCTGTTCTCAATCTCATATTGCGGAGTACACCCACGTGCATTCTGTTCTCAATCTCATATTGCGAAGTACACCCATGTGCATTCTGTTCTCAGTCTCATATTGTGAAGTACACCCACGTGCATTCTGTTCTCAGTCTCATATTGCCAAGTACACCCATGTGCATTCTGTTCTCAGTCTCATATTGCGAAGTACACCCACGTGCATTCTGTTCTCAGTCTCATATTGTGAAGTACACCCACGTGCATTCTGTTCTCAATCTCATATTGCGAAGTACACCCACGTGCATTCTGTTCTCAGTCTCATATTGCCAAGTACACCCACGTGCATTCTGTTCTCAGTCTCATATTGCGAAGTACACCCACGTGCATTCTGTTCTCAATCTCATATTGCGAAGTACACCCACGTGCATTCTGTTCTCAATCTCATATTGTGAAGTACACCCACGTGCATTCTGTTCTCAATCTCATATTGCGAAGTACACCCACGTGCATTCTGTTCTCAGTCTCATATTGCCAAGTACACCCACGTGCATTCTGTTCTCAGTCTCATATTGCGAAGTACACCAACGTGCATTCTGTTCTCAATCTCATATTGCGAAGTACACCCACGTGCATTCTGTTCTCAATCTCATATTGCGAAGTACACCCACGTGCATTCTGTTCTCAGTCTCATATTGCGAAGTACACCCACGTGCATTCTGTTCTCAATCTCATATTGCGAAGTACACCCATGTGCATTCTGTTCTCAATCTCATATTGCCAAGTACACCCACGTGCATTCTGTTCTCAATCTCATATTGCCAAGTACACCCACGTGCATTCTGTTCTCAGTCTCATATTGCCAAGTACACCCATGTGCATTCTGTTCTCAATCTCATATTGCCAAGTACACCCACGTGCATTCTGTTCTCAGTCTCATATTGCCAAGTACACCCACGTGCATTCTGTTCTCAATCTCATATTGCGAAGTACACCCACGTGCATTCTGTTCTCAATCTCATATTGTGAAGTACACCCACGTGCATTCTGTTCTCAATCTCATATTGCGAAGTACACCCATGTGCATTCTGTTCTCAATCTCATATTGCGAAGTACACCCACGTGCATTCTGTTCTCAATCTCACATTGCGAAGTACACCCATGTGCATTCTGTTCTCAATCTCATATTGCGAAGTACACCCATGTGCATTCTGTTCTCAATCTCATATTGCGAAGTACACCCACGTGCATTCTGTTCTCAATCTCACATTGCGAAGTACACCCACGTGCATTCTGTTCTCAATCTCATATTGCGAAGTACACCCATGTGCATTCTGTTCTCAATCTCATTTTGCGAAGTACACCCATGTGCATTCTGTTCTCAGTCTCATATTGCGAAGTACACCCATGTGCATTCTGTTCTCAATCTCACATTGCGAAGTACACCCACGTGCATTCTGTTCTCAATCTCATATTGCCAAGTACACCCACGTGCATTCTGTTCTCAATCTCATATTGCCAAGTACACCCACGTGCATTCTGTTCTCAGTCTCATATTGCGGAGTACACCCACGTGCATTCTGTTCTCAATCTCATATTGCCAAGTACACCCACGTGCATTCTGTTCTCAATCTCATATTGCGAAGTACACCCACGTGCATTCTGTTCTCAATCTCATATTGCCAAGTACACCCACGTGCATTCTGTTCTCAGTCTCATATTGCGGAGTACACCCACGTGCATTCTGTTCTCAATCTCATATTGCCAAGTACACCCACGTGCATTCTGTTCTCAATCTCATATTGCGAAGTACACCCACGTGCATTCTGTTCTCAATCTCATATTGCCAAGTACACCCACGTGCATTCTGTTCTCAGTCTCATATTGCGGAGTACACCCACGTGCATTCTGTTCTCAATCTCATATTGCCAAGTACACCCACGTGCATTCTGTTCTCAATCTCATATTGCCAAGTACACCCACGTGCATTCTGTTCTCAATCTCATATTGCCAAGTACACCCACGTGCATTCTGTTCTCAGTCTCATATTGCGGAGTACACCCACGTGCATTCTGTTCTCAATCTCATATTGCCAAGTACACCCACGTGCATTCTGTTCTCAATCTCATATTGCGAAGTACACCCACGTGCATTCTGTTCTCAATCTCATATTGCCAAGTACACCCACGTGCATTCTCTTCTCAATCTCATATTGCGAAGTACACCCACGTGCATTCTCTTCTCAATCTCATATTGCGAAGTACACCCATGTGCATTCTGTTCTCAATCTCATATTGCGAAGTACACCCATGTGCATTCTGTTCTCAATCTCGTATTGCGAAGTACACCCACGTGCATTCTGTTCTCAATCTCACATTGCGAAGTACACCCACGTGCATTCTGTTCTCAATCTCATATTGCCAAGTACACCCACGTGCATTCTGTTCTCAATCTCATATTGCCAAGTACACCCACGTGCATTCTCTTCTCAATCTCATATTGCGAAGTACACCCACGTGCATTCTGTTCTCAATCTCATATTGCGAACTACACCCACGTGCATTCTGTTCTCAATCTCATATTGCGAAGTACACCCACGTGCATTCTGTTCTCAATCTCACATTGCGAAGTACACCCACGTGCATTCTGTTCTCAATCTCATATTGCGAAGTACACCCACGTGCATTCTGTTCTCAATCTCATATTGCGAAGTACACCCACGTGCATTCTGTTCTCAATCTCATATTGCGAAGTACACCCACGTGCATTCTCTTCTCAATCTCATATTGCGAAGTACACCCATGTGCATTCTGTTCTCAATCTCATATTGCGAAGTACACCCACGTGCATTCTGTTCTCAATCTCACATTGCGAAGTACACCCACGTGCATTCTGTTCTCAATCTCATATTGCGAACTACACCCACGTGCATTCTGTTCTCAATCTCATATTGCGAAGTACACCCATGTGCATTCTGTTCTCAATCTCATATTGCGAAGTACACCCACGTGCATTCTGTTCTCAATCTCATATTGCGAAGTACACCCATGTGCATTCTGTTCTCAATCTCATATTGCGAAGTACACCCATGTGCATTCTGTTCTCAATCTCATATTGCGAAGGTCACCCACGTGCATTCTGTTCTCAATCTCATATTGTGAAGTACACCCATGTGCATTCTCTTCTCAATCTCATATTGCCAAGTACACCCACGTGCATTCTCTTCTCAATCTCATATTGTGAAGTACACCCATGTGCATTCTCTTCTCAATCTCATATTGCCAAGTACACCCACGTGCATTCTGTTCTCAATCTCATATTGCGAAGGTCACCCATGTGCATCCTGTTCTCAATCTCATATTGCGAAGTACACCCACGTGCATTCTGTTCTCAATCTCATATTGCGGAGTACACCCATGTGCATTCTGTTCTCAATCTCATATTGCCAAGTACACCCACGTGCATTCTGTTCTCAATCTCATATTGCCAAGTACACCCACGTGCATTCTGTTCTCAATCTCATATTGCCAAGTACACCCACGTGCATTCTGTTCTCAATCTCATATTGCGAAGTACACCCACGTGCATCCTGTTCTCAATCTCACATTGCGAAGTACACCCATGTGCATTCTGTTCTCAATCTCATATTGCGAAGTACACCCATGTGCATTCTGTTCTCAATCTCACATTGTGGTATATACACAGTATGAGCACGTGTTTGATTGCACTTTTTACACCCATGTGCATTCTGTTCTCAATCTCATATTGTGAAGGATTCGGTGGGGATTTCAGCTGATTCGCTCTTAATCCTTCGCAAGTTCGCGTTTTCAGTCTCGCTTCCCGTTGACCCAAAACGGCCGATGCAGACGACTCGTATCTGTGTGTGACATCCAAGGACACTCATGGCGTCCCCTTCTCCCTCTCCTCCATTCCTCCCTCTCTGTATTCTCCTCTCCCTCCTCTTCTCTTCTCCCCTCTCTTCCGCTTTACTCCCTGCATTCTCGTCTCCTTCCCCTTCTCTATCCTCCCTGCATTCTCCTCTTCCTCCTCTTCTCTTCTTTCCTCTCTTCCTCTTTACTCCCTGCGTTCTCGTCTCCTTCCCCTTCTCCATCCTCCCTGCATTCTCTTCTCTTCTTCCCTCCCTTCCTCTATCTTCCCTGCATTCTCTTCTCCTTCTTCTTCCTCTTCATCCCTCCCTTCCTCCATCCTCCCCGCATTTTATTCTCCCTCCTCCCCTTCCTTCCCTTCCTTTCTCTATTCTCCCTACACTCTTTTCTCCCTCCTCTTCTCTCGTCCCCTCCCTTCCTCCATCCTCCCTTCATTCTCTTCTCCCTCCTTTCCCTCTTCCCTCCCTTCCTCCATCCTCCCTGCATTCTCTTCTCCCTCCCTTCTTTCATCCTCCCTGCATTCTCTTCTCCCTCCCTTCCTCCATCCTTCCTGCATTCTCTTCTCCCTCCCTTCCTCCATCCTCCCTGCATTCTCTTCTCCCTCCTCTTCCTCCATCCTCCCTGCATTCTTTTCTCCCTCCCTTCCTCCATCCTCCCTGCATTCTCTTCTCCCTCCTCTTCCTCCATCTTCCCTGTATTCTCTTCTCCCTCCCTTCCTCCATCCTCCCTGTATTCTCTTCTCCCTCCTCTTCCTCCATCCTCCCTGCATTCTCTTCTCCCTCCCTTCCTCCATCCTCCCTGCATTCTCTTCTCCCTCCTCTTCCTCTCTTTCCCTCCCTTCCTCCATCCTCCCTGCATTCTCTTCTCCCTCCTCTTCCTCTCTTTCCGTCCCCTCCTCTTCCTTGCTCACCATCACGAGGGGTATACACGTCGCTGCACTATAAAGCAACGACCAACCGACACGAACCAAAGCGGAAGAGAGTGTTCGAAAAAAAGAGGGTTCATTTACACGTCTCGAAGTCTCGTTAGTGGTCCGAATAAAGGAGTGGTCCGAATAAAGTGTTTAAGGAGACACAGCGTCAGTGTCCGTCTGTTGCTTTCCTAACAGTGGTATTATCCTATGATGTTCAACGGAGCGCGGGGAGGAGCCACAGCGATTGAACATTTCGGGTGATAATGAAACTGTTTTGTGAAAGGGTCGAGGAATTTTGGATCGTGAAATTGTGCTGGATTGAATATTTTCTTCTGTTTCACTGGAGCCGCTGCAACTGCGTGGATTTCCAATGTTTTATAACGTAATAACGAAACAGCGTAAATTGGACATTTTTATACTGCAACAGTTGTGGAAATGGCTGCAGCAATTCTTTCAATTTTGCAACGCTTTATTAGCCGTAAACAGATGCATTTCGCGTCAAATTGACTATTAAAAGTTTCCGTATTTAATGATGTCGTCGCCTCATGCACTTTGGCACTACTATATGGACCATAATAAGAAATGTAATGTGAACTACAACCATAAAACATTTATGCAGATACTCATACATTATGATAATTATGATGGTAGTAATACAGCAATCATGCACAGTGATAGTTACTATAATCGTTGGTAGTAGCAATACAAGCATCATCCACTTTATTATTATTACTTTTTTATTACTGATCTTCTTCTTTACATCATTCTATTATTGATATTATTATTGTTAGCAATAATATTAACATTTTCATTATTCTACTATCATTATTATCATTGGTGAAATCATTATCACACGAGTAATTATCAATATTACTGTTATTACTATTATTATTATTATTATCATCATTATGTATTATCATTATCATTACCATTAGTATTATTACGATTATTTTTGTCATTATCATCATTATTATTATTATCATTATTATCATCATCATTGTTATTATCTTTATTATTATTATTATCATTATTATTATTATTATCATTATCATTATTATCAATATTATTATTATTATTATTATTATTATTGTCTTTATAATTTTATTACTATTATTTTTGCTATCATTATCACTACCATATTTACCATGGTCATCATTCTCATATCTAGTTTTGTATTACTATTATTATTTTATTATTATTCCGTATTTTTTTCATGATTATCATTGCAATTATCCTCTTCACTAATAATAACAGCATTATAAATTATATTATCAGCATTAATACTAGCAGTAGTTGTAAGAGTAGTTGTAATAGTAGTTGTAGTAGTAGTAGTAGTTGTAGTACTAGTGTTAGTAGTTGTAGTAGTAGTAGTAGTAGTAGTGTTAGTAGTGTTAGTAGTAATAGTAGTAGTAGCAGTAGTAGTAGTAGTAGTAGTAGTAGTAGTAGTAGTAGTAGTAGTAGTAGTAGTAGTAATAGTAATAGTAGTATTAGTACTGATAACAGTAGTAGTAATAATTGTAGCATGTTTGTTCAAATATCGGTAATGACATGTCATACAAGAAATAAATCAAAAGCTTAAAGGAAATAGGGTAAGCCGTGTTAAAATGTATCGAAACGTGGGTTGTCTGCCGTAGAGTTTTTTGTCAAATCATCATAGCCAAAGTACATATGGCCGGGTAGTTCCGCTTTAATTTAGCCTTTTAAACCCAAAATTGAAATTAACTTTTTTCCCAAGAGTATTCTGATGACTGTTAATGGTAGAGTACTCATCGGTATCATGGATAAAAGAGGGGAATTTTGGTTTTCCGGATAATATAATATCGAATAAATTATACAAATGGTTATGAATCTTGTTATATTTTATATTGTCATTAATATTGTTATTATCATCATCATCATCACCATCATCATCATTATTATCACCATTATCATCATCATTATCATCATCATCATCATTATTATCACCATTATCATCATCATCATCATCACCCTCATACCACTGCTATTACTAGCACTGACATCCTTATTAACATTATCAATGGAAAAAGACATATTTACATATGCTACCTATGAAAGTGGCTTATTTTTTCTTATGATATTCATCTTCATGTTGATAACGATATTGATATCACAGTTATTGGCAATATAAGTGCCATCATATGTTGTGGAAAATATACGGATAATTTTGTTGTCTTAGTCTGACGTTTAAGGAAGTTAAAGATTCTACCTTTGCTGTGTTTGAACTTGAAACTTATGGTGGCTTACAGGTGACATTTCCTTAAGCACAGGGATTCCATTATCTTTTTAGATAAAGATATTCGAATAAAGTCTTACCCTAGGATGAGTTGCTATGTATCACAGAGGCACGCTTTACAAATGATTGTGAATGTAGCCTGAAAATTACATTTAGGCACTTAACCGTTAAACTATCTTTTTACTATCTCTTTGCGCAAATGGTGGTGGTTTAGGTCTCTGGCAGCGATAGGGTATTTCACAGCGAATACTAATGTCTATAGCTTTTCAAAAATCTCTAATAGGTACTTTATGAGCGAACTGTCGTTATTTATGGTCGCCGGTAGCAGGGACTTTGATATTCATTTCAGTCTTGCCAAAAGTTTTAACGTATTGGTTAGCCGTTGGTTATTATATTCGACATCTGGGATCGTCTAAGAAATCGTGGTTTATCAATTGAATAACCGTACATCAGGGTTGCCCCCCCCCCCCCCAAAGGCTCATGTGTCTATGTAAGATTATCTTGCAACAATACCTTTTCTGAAATCGATGGAAGAAGTCCTTCTGACTCACAGAGATTCAGACGCAACCGAAGACTGAGATTGTGAAGCTAGATTTGTCTTTAAAATCCTCAACCTCAAGCTCTTGGCAGGAAGTAGTGTTCAAAAAGAGACAAGACGTAAACAAGACGCCAAACGATCGTTCAGTTAGACTAGGCATAAAGTCTTCTCTGACGATATCTTAGGGACGTGTCTCTTAGAACTACCCTATCGCACAAAGTAACTCTCCATCCCTCTATATATATATATATATATATATATATATATATATATATATATATATATATATATATATATATATATATATATATATATATATATATATATATATATAGTAACTTATTTCTATTTTTTATAGTAACTTATTTCTATTATTACTCTATATATAGTAACTTATTTATATTTTTATAGTAACTTATTTCTATTATTACTCTATATATAGTAACTTATTTATATTTTTTATAGTAACTTATTTCTATTATTACTCTATATATAGTAACTTATTTCTATTTTTTAGAGTAACTTATTTCAATTATTACTCTATATATAGTAACTTATCTATATTCTTTTATAGTAACTTATTTATATTCTTTTATAGTAACTTATTTATATTATTACTCTATATAAAGCAACTTATTCTTATTTTTATAGTAACTTATTTCTATTATCACTCTATATATAGTGACTTATTTCTATTTTATGCAGTTCGTGAGATGAGAAACCATGAGCAAGCCGATCGAAAAGTAAATGCAATAAGTAATAAACTATTGACATAACTCAGTACGTAACAAAGTATGTCCATAATTCAGTATGTAACAACTTCCCTAATATTGTCCACTGGTAGTCGAGAAAGACCCTCTGGCATTAAAAAAAAAAAAAAAAAAAAAAATAGAAGCATATTCACAAACCACGGAGGCGCTGGCGACGTAATTGAAAATCATTCACGCCTAACATAAGGCAAACATGATCTCGTGTGATGTTGTGACCGAGAGAGAGTCAGCGATGTAACGAGAATGAAATTGCACAACCACGGCTACAACTTGGTGATGCGGTTAGATGAAAAAAAAAAAAAAAAAAGATAATAAAAAAAAAAAAAAAAAAAAAAAAGAAAAATATATATATATATATATATATATATATATATATATATATATATATATATATATATATGTGTGTGTGTGTGTGTGTGTGTGTGTGTGTGTGTGTGTGTGTGTGTGTGTGTGTGTGTGTGTGTATATATATATATATATATATATATATATATATATATATATATATATATATATATATATATATATATATATATATATATATATATATATATATCGCTGTGTTCGCTACCAAGAGGAAATTTTGATGCAAATGACATTCGAATAAAGTCATTAATTTCAGTAGCTAATCCGAAGAAACGCGACCGGTGGCCAACTCAACTCTCTGGCCATCCGCTCTTGTGGTGAAAATCCACCAGAAACGCGGATAAATTGAAATAGGAAAGTAATTACCCGCCCTTAGCACAAACGTGCCTCCGGGACGTCACTCCGCCTTTAATACCGAGTCGAGATCGGGTCCTAAAATAGAACGAGACTTGTGTTCATGACTAAACCAGCATGTCATCTCGAGAGTCTTCCCTGAGATGTGATGTGAGATGCGAGACGTGAACAATGATGCCGGTTGTGACTGCACCGTGCAAGATGAGATTCTTAACAAATGTTATTTTCAGCATAGTTTTCTTCTTTTTCTTCTTCTTCTTCTTCTTCTTCTTCTTCTTCTTCATATAAAAGTGTATCAGAAAAGTTGGATGTTTAGCTTCTGAACCGTAGCCGTGCTGACAAATGTGGAAAGGTATGAATGAGAACGAATATCTTCTCAATACAAGAGATGTATTTAACCAGTTTCGATTATATCATGTATTTCTGGCGAAGATATAATCGAAACCGGTTAAATACATCTCCTGTATTGTGAAGGTATTCGTTCTCATTCATACCTTTCCACGTTTAGCTTCTCATAGACTGTAAATAATGGATCACAAAAAGACCACAGTGATTTAAACTACATAGCCATATCGTCTCTTTATTTAACTCTTTATTTACAAGTCATTCGTAACTATTGATTCATTTCTCTTTCACTTGTTATCTCATCGTTTGGGACAATTTATCAGTCTTCTAATCATTTACTTATTTACCTTTAACTGTTTATTTAGACATATTGTGACCTATATATCGAAAAATCATCAATCTTCAAGTTAATCATCGCTACTGGTTTTGAAGTTATGAACCTTTTATCGTTCATACAATCTCTCTCTCTCTCTCTCTTTCATCCTTCTTCTTTCCTCTCCTCCCTCTCTCTCTCTCTCATCCCTCCTCTTGCCTCTCCTCCCTCCCTCCATTCCTTCCTCTCCTCCCTCCTTCCTTCCCTTCCTCCCTCCCTCCCTCCATCCCTTCCTCCCTCCCTCCCTCCATCCCCCCATCCATTCCTCACTCCCTCCACGCCCTTCTGTGTGTGAGGCCACCCGTATGTGTCTCCTCTTTGCTGTCCTCCCTCGCCACACACACGCGGTCCTCGTCAGCCGCAATCCCAAACCAAGCTTATTTGTTTTCCTTATCAACTTCCGGATTGCGAGTCAACATTGCAGTTGCTGTGTGTTTGCAATATGCTGATGCTTACATATTTGATCTGACCTGGATCTCACTCCGGGCAACACAAGGATACGAGCGTAAACGTGTGAGCCGTGGCTGATCCAATATATATATATAACGAGAGGGTGTTTATTTAGCGGAGGTTGGGGGAGGATAGGTCCTAATTTATCGCTCGTTTTCCGTCGACATCGCTCGCTTTCTACCTTTATCGTTCGGTTGTTACGGCCTTTCATAAGACTCTGGTTTGGTGACGAGGGGTCGGGAGTGATATGCTGTGCTGTGTGATGATAAAATTATACTAGACGCTACCACTGAGTACACTCCTATGCCAAGTCTGTGTTTATTTTTGCTTGTGGTTGTGTTTGTACACGTGTTTATAAACATATGTATGTGCATTCATGTATAGACTGCAGTGTATGTCAGTGAATGTTGTAAGCAAGAATGTAGCATATGAACCCAATACTCGTTGATACATGAAGTCCCATTCGGTATATACATTGATAGATAGATAAATAGATAAATGTAAATGTAGATAAATAGATACATATATACAAATGCAGATATAGATAGATAGATAGATAGATAAATATATATATATATATATATATATATATATATATATATATATATATATATATATATATATATATATATATATATACAGATATATGTATATATACAGACAGACAGAGATAAACACAGAGAGACAGACAGACCGAAAGAAAGAGAGAGACAGAGACAGGCAGTGATAGAGACAGAGAGACAGATAGAAAGAGAGAAAAGGACATACAGATAGACACAGAGACAGGGCGAAGGAGGGAAGAAAAGAGAGAGAGAGAGAGAGAGAGAGAAGACGAAACACAGGAGACGCGGAGAAAAGGGTTGAAGCTTCGGAATGACTCTGTTACGCGAATCGATATTCAGTTTTCCATCATGTTATTCAACCACTGATTAGCTAATCATCGTATGACACAGTGCATGATGTACGATGCTCCTAGTTAATTATCCTATCACGGGGCTGGCCAGATCGCTTATCAAATTTATAGATCATTTGGCATAATCATTTGCATGCTTATCAACCCGGGATTCTGTCGTGTATGATTTGGTAATGACACGCTGGTGGCAAATTGGATTTTTTTTATAATTATTATTTAATCTGTAATTTTTAAACAATCGAGTGACAATACTGCGTCATTCAAAGGGCTGCAATATCACAAAATCGCGATATCTGGCAACCTATCGGTAATCGGAAGCATCAGCTGATTTGTGTTCATTCACTCTCTCGAGATGCGACTCATGAATGAAACGATGTGATTGGTGGATGAAAAGAGAAGAAGGTGTGTGATTGGTGGATGAAAAGAGAAGAAGGTGTGTGATTGGTGGATGAAAAGAGGTGTGTGATTGGTGGATGAAAAGAGAAGAAGGTGTGTGATTGGTGGATGAAAAGAGAAGAAGGTGTGTGATTGGTGGATGAAAAGAGAAGAAGGTGTGTGATTGGTGGATGAAAAGAGAAGAAGGTGTGTGATTGGTGGATGAAAAGAGAAGAAGGTGTGTGATTGGTGGATGAAAAGAGAAGAAGGTGTGTGATTGGTGGATGAAAAGAGAAGAAGGTGTGTGATTGGTGGATGAAAAGAGAAGAAGGTGTGTGATTGGTGGATGAAAAGAGAAGAAGGTGTGTGATTGGTGGATGAAAAGAGAAGGTGTGTGATTGGTGGATGGAAAGAGAAGAAGGTGTGTGATTGGTGGATGAAAAGAGAAGAAGGTGTGTGATTGGTGGATGGAAAGAGAAGAAGGTGTGTGATTGGTGGATGAAAAGAGAAGAAGATGTGTGATTGGTGGATGGAAAGTGAAGACGGGTTGTGATTGGTGGATGAAAAGAGAAGACAGGGCTGTGACTGGTAGATGGAAAAGAGAAGGCGGGATATGATTGGCGGAAAAAGGAAGAAAGAGGGTAACTAGCGGATGAAACTGTACGATTGGTGGATGAGGCGAGAAGACAGGGCGTAACTGGTGGATGAAACGAGGAGACAAAGGGTAACTAGTGGATGAAACTGAACGATGGATGAGATGAGAAATAACTAGTGGATGAAACTGTACGATTGGTGGATGAGGCGAGAAGTATAAAATCAGAGGATGAAATAGGATGGTGGATGATGGATGACTCTAGAGATGAGTTATACGCGACGGATGAAACGAGAGCTCAAAATCGTGGATGAAACGAGCAGACGAGATGCGTGTCTGCCGGATGAAGCAGCATGGACGACCTCGAGATTAGGATTGGTGGACTCAACGAAAGGATTGGGACGTGATTGGTGGACGAAGCCGAATCCAGTGGCTTGATTGACTGGATTTTTTTGGCTGGATTTTTTTTTTTTTTTTTTTTTTTTTTTTTTTTTTTTTGAGATGAAGACCCCGAGATCAGGGAACGGATGGAAAAGGTAACAAGATAAGAAGAAGGAAGAAGAGAAACAAAGAAGAGAAACCGCTTTTGGTGGCTGGATTTTTTTTTTTTTCTTTCTTTCTTTCTTTTTTCGAGATGAAGACCGCGCGATCAGGAAACGGATGGAAAAGGTAACAATATAAGAAGAGATAAGAAGAAGGAAGAAGAGAAACAAAGAAGAGAAACCGCTTTTAGATTGTTTTTTGGTGGCTGTTTTTTTTTTTTTTCGAGATGAAGACCCCGCGATCAGGGAACGGATGGAAAAGGTAACAAGATTGAGAAGAGATAAGAAGAAGGAAGAAGAGAAACAAAGAAGAGAAACCGCTTTTTGATTGGCTTTTGGTGGCTGGATTTTTTTTTTTTTTTTTCTTTCTTTCTTTCTTTCGAGATGAAGACCCTGCGATCAGGGAATGGATGGAAAAGGTAACAAGATTGAGAAGAGATAAGAAGAAGAAAGAAGAGAAACAAAGAAGAGAAACCCTGATGGCCTCTCTTTGATTGGCTTTTGGGCGAAGACAAATAAGACATGATTGGCGAATCGATTCAATGGTTAAGAGATATTTCTGGCTTCTCTCTTATCATATTCACGCCTTATTGAATATCGGCGAGGATTAGTGGGGATTAGAAGATTCGAGATTGTATCTTTTCTGAAGTCTAAGATGTCTCTATGTCATCCTATCATTCAAAAAAATAGTAATAGATAAATAGATAGACGAATGAAGACCAAGTTGAAGTTGTCTTTATGCAATCCTATCATTAAAAAAAAAAATAAATAGATGAATGGAGAAATAAAGACCAAGTTGAAGTTGTCTTTATGCAATCCTATCATTAAAAAATAGTAATAAATAGATAAATAGATAAATAAAGATCAAATTGAAGTTGTCTTTATGCAATCCTATCATTTAAAAAAATAGTAATAGATAATTAAATAGATAAATAAAGACCAAGTTGAAGTTGTCTTTATGCAATCCTATCATTAAAAAAAATAGTAATAAATAGATGAATAGAGAAATAAAGACCAAGTTGATGTTGTCTTTATGCAATCCTATCATTTAAAGAAAATATACATATAATAATAAATAGATAAATAGAGAAATAAAAACCAAGTTGAAGTTGTCTTTATGCAATCCTATCATTTAAAGAAATAGTAATAGATAAATAGATAGACGAATAAAGACCAAATTGAAGTTGTCTTTATGCAATCGTTTCATTAAAAAAAAAAATAGTAATGAATAGATAAATAGAGAAATAAAGATCAAGTTGAAGTTGTCTTTATGCAATCCTATCATTTTAAAGAATAGTAATAAATAGATAAATAGATAAATAAAGATCAGGTTGAAGTTGTCTTTATGCAATCCTATCATTAAAAAAATAGTAATAGATAAATAGATAGAGAAATAAAGATCAAGTTGAAGTTGTCTTTATGCAATCCTATCATTAAAAAAATAGTAATAGATAAATAGATAGAGAAATAAAGATCAAGTTGAAGTTGTCTTTATGCAATCCTATCACTAAAAAAAATAGTAATAAATAGATAAATAAAGATCAAGTTGAAGTTGTCTTTATGCAATCATATCATTAAAATAAGATTAGTAATGATTAGATAAATAGATAAATAAAGATCAAGAGGAACCTACCTAAGTCTTAACAGATCCTTAGGCTGTAAGGATCTGTTAAGAACTCAAAGAGTAAGAAAAGTCTGAGTATGAGTCTGCCTCTCCCCAACCCCTACCCCCCACCCCCACCCCCCGTCTAGCAGCTGACTTTTACTGACGACCACAAGCTGTCACAGCCGGTTGTGGGGGGGGGGGAGGATTGGTGGTGGGGGGGGGTGATTTTGAGAAGGAGAGGGGTAGGAAGGAGTCCGGGAGAAAAGGAAAGGGGGAATTGTGGATAGTCCTCTTGGGGGGGGGGGGGGTTGATGTGAATTTGGAGGAGGGGGAATTGTGGATAGTCCTCTTGGTGGGGGGGGAGGGGGGTTGACGTGAATTTGGAGGAGGGGGGATACTGAAGAAAGGAGGGAGGGAGGGAGGGGGTAAACTATGAGCTCAGGGTGGGGGGGGGGGGAGGTAGCTGAACGAGGGAGGGGGGA
>NC_091580.1:6837748-6845248 GCF_042767895.1 Penaeus vannamei | reverse complement strand
CTGGCTTTTCCTGAATACGTTAATTGATATTTCTATTTTCTCTAATGCGATTATTATAATTCATGATTAATTATCTGTTACTTTATTACCATAGAACGAATTTCATTATTCACCTAACATTGTTTACTTGATTAACTTATCTAATGCGATGTTTACATAATGATTTTATTATTATCATTTACTATTGTATGTTTTTTTATCATGTTCAATTATACTTTTTCTTTTACCTTTACTCTGGTTTTATCATCATTGTCATAATATTATCATTTTCATCATCATTATTTTAATCACAATCATCATTGGTATTATTATTATTACTATTACAATCCTTACTAATAGTAGTAGTTGCAGTAGTTGCTGTTGTTGGATCACCATTATTATCATCATTGTCATCATCATCATCATCATCACATAATCATCATCATAATCATAATTATCGTCATCATTATCCTCATCATCATTATCACCACCACCACCATCATCATTATTATTTCTCATTTCCTCCCACCCTCTTCCCCCCTCCCCCACACACACACCCTCCCATCCCCCTCTTTCCTCCCCTACCCCAACCTACCCAACCCTCCCATCCCCTCTTTCTTCCCCTACCCAACCCATCCCCCCTCTTTCATCCCTACCCAACCTTCCCATCCCCCTCTTTCTTTCCCTACCCAACCCATCCCCCCCCTCTTTCATCCCTACCCAACCCTCCCATCCCCCTCTTTCCTCCCCTACCCAACCCTCCCATCCCCCTCTTCCCTCCCCTACCCAACCCTCCCATCCCCCCTCTTTCCTCTCCCAACCCCCTACCCAACCCCTCCCACCCCCCTCTTTCCTCCCCAACCCTCCCATCCCCCTCTCCCAACCCCTACCCAACCCCTCCCATCCCCCCCTTCCCTCCCCTACCCAACCCTCCCATCCCCCTCTTTCCTCCCAACCCCCTACCCAACCCTCCACATCCCCCTCTTTCCTCCCCGTACCTCCCCCTACCCACCACTTACGCCCCTCCCCGCCCCCTACCCCCCCCCGCCCCTCCCGACCCACAATCTTTTAATTAAGATGCTGTCAGAGCTCAGATTCCGCATCTCTCGTCGAAAGGTTTATCTCCCGAGTCCACACACACTCTCCCTTATCCTCCCCGCTCTCCCTCCTCCTCTTTGCATGCGAGATAAGGAGGATAAGGACGAGGAACTATCCTTATCCCACTCCTTGTTCGCTCCCCCCCTACCTCCCCCCCCCTACCTACCACTCCTTGTTCGCTCACCGCCCCCTTCCTTCCCCCTACCTACTCCTATCCCATAGCAGCACTATAGCCCCTTCCCCTTCCCCTACCCACCACCCCCTCCTCGATTAGCGGTCGTCTTCTTGGCTGGATGCTGAACTTCTTGACTTTTCTTGTTGTTTTTTTGTTGTTTTGTTGTTTAAGATAATTGTGTAAATTCGCACTCTTGAAGTTTTCTTATTTTTATTATCATTATCATTCCTCTTGTCCTTTTTTCGTGCTCTTGTCCTCCATTTATTGCTTCTTCTTCTTTATTCATCTTTCCTCTTTCTTTTCAGTCTTCTTCTTCTTCTTTCCTTTCTTCCTTCCTTTTCTTTCTTCTTTTCTTTACTTCCTTTTCCTCCTCTCCTCCTCCCTTTATTTCTCCTCTTCCTCCTCTCTTCCGTCTCCTCTTCATTCCTCCTCTCCTCCTCCCACTCCTCTTCCTCTTCCACTCCTTCTTCCCTTCCTATTCCCTTTCTTTCTCTTCCTCCTCCTTTCTTTCTTCTTCCGCCTTACCCGAGAAAGAGAGACACACAGAGGAGAGAAAGAGAGGCTAAGAGACAGAAAGATAGAAAGAGAGACTGAGACAGAGAAAGAAAAAAGAGAGATAGAGAAAGAAAGAGAGACAGAGTCAGTGAATGAAAGAATGAGAGACAGAGACAGGGGAAGAAAGAAAGAGAGACAGAAAAATAAAAGAGAAGCAGAGAAAGAAAGAAAAGAGAGACAAAATCAGAGAAAGAAAGAAGGAGAGACAAAGACAGAGAAAGAAAGAAAGAAAGACAGAAAAATAAAAGAGAAGCAGAGAAAAAGTAAAAAGAGAGACAGGCAGAAAAAGAAAGGGAGACAGAGACAGAAAAATAAAAGTGAAACAGGGAAAGAGAAAAGAAAAGAGAGACAAAGACAGATAAATAAAAAAAGAGAGAGAGAGAGAGAGAGAGAAAGAGAAAACAAAAGAAGAAAAAACACGCTTATACATATATCCATACACTCCCCCCCCCCTCCTCTTCGTAACAATCAAATATTTCTTCCTCCTTAAATGTAATAATAATGTAATACTATTATCTTTTTCCCGATCGTTAAGGCCACAACATCAGCCGGTCTTCATCATCGCTATCATCTTCGTCATCAACATCTTTTCACTATCGAGTTTTCCTTCGTTATCAGTATGTGGAGTGTTTAAGGAAGGGTCAGGGTTGCCGAGAAATGTTTTAGATATATCAAGGTATTTTTGTTATGTTTGGGCTTGTTTTATTATCGTTATCTCTTCATTTTCGTTTTTTTAATTTTCATTGTTGATATTTTTGTTTGCTATTGGGTTTTTATTTTAGTTTTTTTTTTTTTTTTGGGGGGGGGTATGATTTTTTTCAGGGGGGGAGGGGGGATGAGTAATTTTTTTTTCTTCTTTTGGTGTAGATATTTTCAGTAGAGAAATAACATATAAATTTTAGTACCTAATGGATCTTTTCAAGTCGATACAATACCATCCCATTTTCGGAATAAGAATAAAAAAAAAATGTCTATACAAAATTTTATACATTTTTCTACTTTTTTTTTCGAGGGGAGATAATTTTTCAAATTCCTTTTCAAAACGCGAAGCTCACTGCCCTGGAGCGAGACTTTCATCGTACATGTGGTCCTCTACCCTCCCCTCCCCTCCCCTCACCTCACCTCCCCTCCCCTCACCTCCCCTCACCTCACCTCCCCTCCCCTCACCTCCCCTCACCTCACCTCCCCCTCACCTCACCTCCCCTCACCTCACCTCCCCTCACCTCACCTCCCCTCCCTCCCCTCACCTCCCCTCCTCACCTCCCCTCCCTCCCCTCCCCTCACCTCACCTCCCCTCACCTCCACCTCCCCTCACCTCCCCTCCCCTCCCCTCACCTCCCCTCACCTCACCTCCCCTCACCTCACCTCCCCTCCACCTCACCTCCCCTCCCCTCCCTCACCTCCCCTCACCTCACCTCCCCTCACCTTCCCTCATTCTCTAGTGCCATATCCAGTTCTTTTATTCTCTTTACTCTTCTTCCTTTCCCCGTTCTTTATCCCTCCTTACGTCAATTACTTATTTTTTTCTCTCTCTCTTTCTTTTTTCTATTTTTTCTTTTTCTTTCTCTTTCTCTTTCCCTGTCTCTTTCTCTTTCTCTCTCTCTCTCTCCCTCTCTCTCTTTCTCTCTATCTCTCCCTTTTCTCCTTCTCTCTCTCCCTCTCTCTATCTATCTCCCCCTCTCTCTCTCTCGCTTTCTCTCTCTTTCTCTCACTCTCTTCTCCCCTACGCCCTACCCCCTTCCCCTCTCTCTCTTTTGGCAGATCTCTTTTCTCTTTTACTTTTTGTCTTTTGTCTTTCATTCTTCCTCTCTGTTCTTGTCTTCTTATCAATTATGCGGTTCTATTCGTGTTAATTGCGATCATTTTATTCTCTCTTTACCGTTTTACTCTCTTCTCTTCTTTATATTCTTCCTCTTTTCCTAATCTTTATTTTTCTTCTTTTCTCTTCTTATTTTTCCTTTTCATTGGTTCTTTCGTCTTCTTCCTCTTCTTCTCCTTCTCCTGCTCCTCTTCCACCTACATTACACCTCCTCCTCCCCCTCTTCCTGCTCCTCCTTCTCCCTTCTCCTCCTCCTCCCTCTCCTCCTTCTCCTCCTCCTTCTCCTCCTTCTCCTCCTCCTCCTCCTCCTTGTTCTCCTCCTCCTCCTCATCACCATCATCCTTCACCTCCTCCTCCTCCTTGTTCTCCTCCTCTTCCTCCTCCTCCTTCTCCTCCTCCTCCTTCTCCTCCTCCTTCTCCTCCTCCTCCTCCTCCTCCTCCTCTTCCTTCTCCTCCTCCTCCTCCTCCTCCTTCTTTCCTCCTCCTCCTCCTCCTCCTCCTCCTCCTCCTCCTCGTTCTCCTCCTTCTCCTCCTCCTCCTTCTCCTCTTCCTTCTCCTCCTCCTCCTCCGCCTCTTCCTCCTCCTCCTCCTCCCCCTCCTTCTCCTCATCATCCTTCTCCTCCTTCTCCTTCTCCTATTACTATTATTGCTGCTGCTACTACTACTACTACTAAAACTACTATAACTACTACTACTACTACTACTAAAACTACTATAACTACTATTACTACTACTACTAAAACTACTATTACTACTACTACTACTAAAGTTGCTGCTCCTACTACCACTATAACGCGGCACATACAAAAGTCAACTCATTATAATACTTTCCAAGAACCAATTACAAAGTTATGTGTGTGTGATGTATGTGTGTCCTAATTAGGACATTTATTTTCATCTGCGTGCGTGAGAGAAAGGGAGAGGATAAGAGGGAGGGAAAGATAAATATATATATATATATATATATATATATATATATATATATATATATATATAGAGAGAGAGAGAGAGAGAGAGAGAGAGAGAGAGACAGAGAGAGAGAGAGAGAGAGAGAGAGAGAGAGAGAGAGAGAGAGAGAGAGAGAGAGAGAGAGAGAGAGAGAGAGACAGACAGACAAACAGACAGACAGAGAGACAGAGATAGATAAATAGATGCAGAGAGAGAGAGAGAGAGAGAGAGAGAGAGAGAGAGAGAGAGAGAGAGAGAGAGAGAGAGAGAGAGAGAGAGAGAGAGAGAGAGAGAGAGAGAGAGAGAGAAAAAGAAAGAGAAAGAGAAAGAATCAGAGAGAGAGAGAGAGAAAGAAAGAAAAAGAATCAGAGAGAGAGAGAGAGACTCGGTCGGGCCAGGAAGTATCCGGCGCTCACTCCTTCCTCTCGGCTCGGCGGCCCTCCATCTCGTGAAGGGCGAGAGTACGCGTGATTGCGCGAGAGGTGCAGCCACTTCCTCCCGCTTTTAAGATATTTATGAGATTTCACTTCTGAGAGTGTGTCGGGAGTTAGCTTTATAAGACTCGAATTTTCGTGTTTTTTTTTTTTTTTTTTTTTTGTCTAACTTGTCAACATTTCAATTTGTGTTGTTGTTTTTCTCTTCCTTTCTTTCCTTCCTTTTTAACTTTCCATTGCCCTTACTTTTCTTTTGTGTGCGTGTGTGTGTTTTTCTTTTATTCTATATATTTTCCACAGTCAAATTTGTTTTTTTTTACTTATTCTGTATGTCTGTCTGCCTCTGTCTTTCTCTCTCTCTTTCTCTCTCTCTCTCTCTCTCTCTCTCTCTCTCTCTCTCTCTCTCTCTCTCTCTCTCTCTCTCTCTCTCTCTCTCTCTCTCCCTCAATTTTTCATATCTGCATTTCCCAATTCCAATTTCCAAAACCTTTTTTTTTTACGTCAACATCTACTTCAACCCGATTCATTCCCTTTGCTAGATCCTCCCCTACCCCCCCTCACCCCCCCTACCCCCGATTTTCCAATAACCAGCTCATGGCTTCTTTACCCTATTGCTTCATCTAACCCTTCTTGATGTGGTTTGTCGATGAAAAAAACGAGAGATTTTTTTTTATATTACCCTCTTTTTTTTGGGGGGGAGGGTGGAGGGGGGTGGAGGATGGTGAGGGTGATTTTGGGGGGGTGAGGGTAGTGGGGTGGAGGGTGGTTTTGGGGGTGGTGAGGGTGGTGGGGTGGAGGGTGGTTTTGGGGAATGGTGGAGGGGGTGAGGGTGGAGGGTGGTGGTGGGGTGGAGGGTGGTTAGGGTGGAGGGTGGTGAGAGTGGTGAGGGTGAGGGTGGAGGGTGGTGGTGGGTGGTGAGGGTGGTGGGTGGAGGGTGGTGGTGGGGCGGAGAGTGGTTTTGGGGGTGGTGGAGGGGGGGTGAGGGTGGTGGTGAGGGTGGTGGAGGGTTGTGGGGGAGACCAAAGGGCGAACATAATGGACCAGAAGAGATCGAAATAATGATAATTTCGTTTATTTCGTTTGTGATGGAGTTATTTTGTTTGGTGTGACAACCTGTATGTTTTGTATGTTTTGTTTTGCTGCTTAATGACCCCCTGTGGGCAAGGACTGACCGGCGTGAGCACCCACTGACGACACGGGACTCGAACGTGGGTCAACAAGATTCCTAGTCGAGACCGCTACCGCTGCACCACCCTGTACAGTTGTTTGTCGATAGGAAAAATCAAGAGAATGTTGTTTTTTTTCTATCTCTCTTCTCCTTTTATCTTCTTTTTCTTGTTTTCGGGTGTGAGGAGGAGGGTTTATAGGGGGGGGGGGACGAGACCCAAAGGGCGAGACCTAAATAGACCAGAAAAATCAAGTGCAAATTCAATCCTAATGATCAAAATTGAAAGAAATATTAAAAAAGAAAAGAGAAAAAGAAAGAAAATGGACAGAGATAAGGAAACGAGAGATATACAAAAGAAAATATAAATTCGTGATGCTAGAGAGAGGAACAATGTGTATGTCCTCGAGGAAAATAAGAAGACTTGTAAAAAAGCAAGAAGTGGATAAGGGAAGTTATATATTATTTTTTTCCTTTAAGGAAGAACGTAAATATGAAGCTTGGGAAACAGCAACTATCTATGTTTCCATTTCTCTCTTATTTACATGTTTTTGTACAGCCGAGAAGAGATATATCAGATTCTTTTGTCTGAAAGAATGGTAGTGTCATAAGTCAACGTGTCAAGAGCATGTACAAAGAGATCCAAGCAATTGTGTGCTTCCGAGTCCATATAAAAGAAATAATATGAAAAAGTAAATAAATGAATGAATAGATAAATAAATATATATATAAATAAATAAATAAATGGATAAATAAATAAATAAATGGATAAATGAATAAATAAATGGATAAATAAATAAACAAATAGATAAATAAATAAATATATAAATTATACATATATATATATATATATATATATATATATATATATATATATATATATATATATATATATATATATATATATATATATATATATATATACATATATATACAAATCCCCGCACACACAGAGGAGCGGGCGGGACCAACAACAAAGCGGCGCGGAGGCCAAGAGGGAGCAGAAGAAAGGCACAAGAAACGCGCATTGCCTTCAGCGGCAGAAAGAGGAAGGGAAACACGCCCAGCTTGAGAACAACAGCAAGGGATCCTCGTAAACAGCGTGGCCGAGTAACTTGTGCATTGCCAAGTCGACGCAGATGGTCATCTCGTGCATTATTTATTCCTTTTTTTCTCTTTTATACTTTTCTTTTCTTTTTCTTTTCTTTTCTTTTTGTTATATTTTCTTTCTTCTTTCTTCTGGCCTCGATTCCTTCGTAGTCCGTGATGGGAGAGCGTTCATGGCCCCCATACAAGGGATAAGAAGGAGACTTGTTGCCGCTCTAGC
>NC_091580.1:6827748-6830248 GCF_042767895.1 Penaeus vannamei | reverse complement strand
TTGTTTATGCGGATCAGTTTATTGTGGTTTTGTGTGCGTGGTTTTAGGGCGAGAGGGAAAGAGGGAGGTGGGGAGGAGGAGGAGGAGGAGGAGGAGGAGAGAGAGAGAGGGGAGGGGGAGGGGAGAGGGAGAGGAAGAGAGATAGATAGATAAATAGATAGAGAGAGAAAGAGAGAGAGAGAGAAAGGGAGAGTGAGAGAGAGAGAGAGAGAGAAAGGGAGAGTGAGAGAGAGAGAAAGGGAGAGTGAGAGAGAGAGAGAGGGGGGGGAATTCGGATGTGCAAATAAAGGAATAGAGAGAAAAACAGAGAAGTAGATACACAGCGAAAAGAGGGAAAGAAAGCAGGAGGTGGTTTAGAGAGAGGAAGATAAAGAAAGAAAGAAGCGAAAGGTGGAAAAGAAAAAAAAAGAGGAAGGGAGAAAGAAAAAAAAGCCGATAGAAAGCGAAAGAGAGAAGGAAAAAAAAAGAAGAGAGAGAGACAAAAAAGACACAGAGAGCTAAAGAAAAAAAAATGTATGAATATAAACACGTCTATACGTCAGTTTCTCCGCCTTTCACATTTCCATGGCATACACGGAATGACAAAAGGGGAAAATCGCGGCACAGCACAAACTATTAAACAAACCCCTGTCAGCCCCACACACGCTGCCTGTCTCCCCCCCACCCCACCCCACAACCTCACCCCTTCCCCCCACCACCCCACTCCACCCCCCCATCCCCCCCCCCCCTCCCCAGCCCCCCCTGCAACCCTCGGCAGATCTTAAGAAAAAGCGTCAACGTTTGTGTTCCTTTGTGACAAAACACTCATCCCAAGCTTCTTTTCTCTCCGAAGAATTACAAGGAAAATGGTGTAGGGAAAAGGGATTTAATCTTTCTTTCCTTTTCTCCTTTCGTTATCTGTTTATCTTGGTTTGTTTGTTATTCTCCTTATCTGTTTATCTTGGTTTGTTTGTTATTCTCCTTTCCGTTTATTATTCTTTTTTCTATCTATCTCATTTATTCTTTCTTTTCTCCCTGTTATCTGTTTATCTTGTTTGTTTTTTTATCTATTCTCCTTTCGTATATGTCTTTGCGATTCCGATTTTTTTGTATCTATCTTATTTATTCTTTCCTTTCTCTCTGTTATCTGTTTATCTTGGTTTGTTTGTTATTCTCCTTTCGTATATGTCTTTGCGATTACTTTCCTTCTATTTTTTGTATCTATCTTATCTATCTGCTTATTTTTCTCTTTATGTATCTATCCACTTGTTCTTTATCAATTTCTTAATTTATTCGTTTAGTAACCTATTTATCTATCCTTTCGTTTATCTGTCTACCTAACCATTTATTTCCCCATCAATCTATTCAATATAAAATCAATATAAAAAACCTAACTCAGAATTAAACCTGACTCTTTATAAAAATAAATAAATAAATAAATAATAACAACAACAATAACAACAACAACAACAGCAACAGCAATAACAACAACAACAACAACAACAGCAACAACAGCAACAGCAACAGCAACAGCAACAACAACAACAATAACAACAACAACGACAACAGCAACAACAACAACAACAACAACAACAACAACAACAACAACAACAACAACAATAACAACAACAACAACAACAACAACAACAACAACAACAACAACAACAACAACAACAACAACAACAACAACAACAACAACAACAACAACAACAACAACAACAACAACAACAACAACAACAACAACAATAATACGAAGAAGAAGAAGAAGAAAAAGAAGAAGATAGAAATAAAACCCTAGAAGAGATTATAAGAAACAAATTAGTCCTTAATTACGTACAAAATACACTAACAATTCGCGCCTGAGGATAAGTCTGGAGAGGAAGACATTAATCGTTGCTTGTCTTCTCGGCTCTAATTAGTTAACTACGCGATGGTAAATTGTTCTCACTCTGAAGACACTGCGCCTTGGGCCTTCCTGTCAGCTGTTGTGTGTCAGACTGGAGTTTTCATTGCTTTTTTTCTTCTTGTTTCTGTGTTTTTTTTTTTCTTCCTTTCTTTCTTTTTTTTTTTTTTTTGCGAGGCTTCATGATTCTTCTACTCTTTTGCGATCTTTTTTTTCTCTTTTCTTTTTTTTTTTTTTTTTTGTCATGTTATCATGATTTTTTCTTTGTTTTTCTTTACATGTGTTTTTTTCCACTCTTTTGCGATTTTTTTAGGGGGTCATGTTATCATTATTTCTTTTTTTTTTTCTTTTTCTTTACTCGTGTTTTTCTTCTTTTAATACTTTGATTATTTCATTTCTCGTTTCTCTCTTTCTCTTTCTCTCGTTTCTTTTTTTTCTCTATTCTCTCTCGCCCGAATAAGAAGTAATGACATGCATTGTTAAAGTTGTCTTTTCTTTTGATATGCTGAAACGCTGAGAAAAGTTGAGGTGATGTAAAGGATTTCCTCTCTGTCTCTATGTCTTCTTCCCTATCTATCTATCTATCTATTTATCAGTCTTTCTATCTATCTATCTATG
>NC_091580.1:6817748-6822748 GCF_042767895.1 Penaeus vannamei | reverse complement strand
GTGTGGATTTCAAACCAGTTTCTAATTCATATTCTGTACATATTCCCCAATCGCATATATGAATTGTAACACAAAAGGCATAAGAAATGTTTTATTTCTATAAACAGGAGACAGAAAAAGATAAGTTTACTCTTTCCTTTTACCCCTCCTACCCTCGCCCCTCCATCCCCTCTCTCCTCTTTCCTCAACCCCTCATCCTTCACCCTCTCCCCCATTCATCAATTTATCTCCCTTCTTCCCTCACACTTCATCCTATTCCCCCTCATTCCCTCTCCCCTCTCACTCATCACCCCCTCTTTCCTTGTCCCTTCACTCATCACCTTTTCTCACCCTCCCTCACCCTCTATCTTCCCCCTCTCTCCTTTCCTCTCCCTCAGTCACTCCCCTCACCCTTTTCACCCTCCCTCTCTCTCCCTCTCCTTCCATCAACCCTTCCCTCCCTCCCTCAACCCCTCCCTCCCTCCCTCAACCCCTACCTCCTTCTCTCTCCCTCTCCTTCCCTCACCCCTTCTCACCCCTCCCTCAACCCCTCTCACCCCTCCCTCTCCCTCACCCCCTCCCTCAACCCCCTCCCTCCCTCAACCCTTCTTACTCCTCCCTCAACCCTTCCCTCTCTCCCTCAACCCCCTCCTTCCCCCCTTCAAGCCCTCTCATCCCTCCCTCTCTCTCCCTCAACCCCTTTCACCCCTCCCTTTCTCTCCCATTCCTTCCCTCACCCCTCCCTCCCTCCCCCTCAACCCCTCCCTCCCTCCCTCAAACCCCTCCCTCCCTCACTCCCTCAACCCCCTCAACCCCCTCCCCCTTCTCACCCCCCCCCCCTTCCTCACACTCCCCCTCAACCCCCTCCATCCCTCCCTCAACCCCCTCCCTCCTTCCCTCACCCCTCCCTCAACCCCTTATCCCTCCCTCACCCCCTTCTCACCCCCTCCCTCCCTCACCCCTTCTCACCCTCAACCCCCTCCCTCCTCGACCAATGTTCAAAGCCCACCCACAAGGACAGGGCTGAGTCTCACACCTCGAAAATCTTCCTATCAGGCGCCCAATTCTCTCAGCTGATCCTCGGACGCAAGGAAAGGAGCGCTAAGCCTTCCTGGGAATCCCTAGGGCGGTCCTGCTTATGTTGTTATTAATATTGCCTTCTTTCTCGCGTTCTCCGTCTGATTCGCTTTTCTTCCGTGTGCGTTTGTTGTTCTTATTATTATTATTCTAGTTGTTGTTGTTGTTGTTCTTCTTCTTCTTCCTTGTCTTCTAGGTTTTCGTCTTTTTCTTCTTTTTCGTCTCCTTCTTCTTCTCTTCTTCTTCTTCTTCTTCTTTTTCTTCGTTTTTTTATCTTCTTTCTTCTTCTTCTTATCTTCGTCTGCTTCTTCTTCTCTTTATTACTATTATCATTATTATCATTATTACTTTTCAACATCTTCATTCTTCTTCTTCTGCTTTCTTCCATTTTTTCTTTCTTTTACTCCGTGATCTTCTTTTTCTTCGTTAATTCCTTCCTTTCTTCCTGGTTCTTCTTTATTTTCTTCAATTTTTGTCTTCGTATTCTTCTTCGGTTTCTCTTTCTTCTTCAACCTCTACTTTCTCTTCTTCTTTTCCCTCTTTGCCTCTTCCCCTCTTCCTCTTTTTCATCTTCTTTTTCTTCCTCCTCCTTCTCCTCCTCCTCCTCCTCATTCTTCTTCTTCTCGTCCTCCTCCCCTTCTTCTTCTTCTTTTTCTTCTCTTTCCTCCTCTTCTTCCTCTTCCTCTTCCGTTTCCCTTCTTTCTACATCTATGTCGTCTCCTCCCTTTCGTCTTCTACTTCCTGCCTTTCCCTTTCATTTTATCGTCCTTTCTTTATGTTCTTATCTTTCCCTTTCTCTCTTTCTCCTTTTCTTAATCCTTTCGTCTTAAACTTTATCTCTAAGTAGCAACACTAATGACATTTTTCTCTCTCACTACTTTTATCGCTTTTTCCCTTCCTCTTTCCCTTCTTTTATATCCTTCAACATTTTTTATTGTTTACTTCACCTCTCATCGCGCTTCTTTTCTCTTTTACTGTGATCAATATAATTATTATTATTATTATTATCTTTATTGTTATTATTATTATCATCATTATTATTATTATTGTCATTATTATTATTATTATTTATTATTATTATTATTGTTATTACTATTATTATTATTATCATCATCATCGTTATTATCATTATTATTATCATCATTATTATTATTATCATTATTATTATTATTATCATTATCATTATTATTATTATTATTATTACTATTATTATTATTATTATTATTATCATTATTATTATTATTATTATCATTATCATTATTATTATTATTATCATTATTATTATTATTATTATTATTATTATTATTATTATTATTATTATTATTATTATTATTATTATTATTATTATTATTATTATTATTATTACAAATATTTTTATTATCATTATCGTTACTACTATTATTATAATTATTGTTATTATTATTATTATTATTATTGTTATTGTTATTATTATTACCATTATTACTACTACTACTACTATCATTGTTACTATCATTATTATCATCATTATGATTTTCTTTTGCCTATTTCTCTCTCCTCATTCCTTTTCCATATTCTTAACTGCTTTACTTTATCTTTCCTTCTCTTCTGACTTCTTTAAATCTCTATTTTTTCTCTAATTAAAGTATTATCCTTTCTCTCTCTTTCCCTGTTTTCTTCACTTCATCACGTCACTCTACTTCTCATAAACATCACCCATTCCTCTCTTTTGACAATCATTTAACCCTTCCTTTTTTAAATTCTTTTTTGTTTTCTTTTTCTTTATTTTTGTCTTTATTTTATTTTTTATATTTGTTTATTTGTTTTTTTATTCTTTTTTTACGTTCTTATTGCCACATTTTTTATTATTTTTTATTTTATTTATTTATTTATTCTTTTTTTTACGTTCTTATTGCCACATTAATTTTTTTTATTCTTTTTTATTTTATTTATTTATTCTTTTTTTTTTTTTTTTTACGTTTTTATTGCCACATTTGTTCTCCCTCCCCTCCAAGTCCCCCCCCCTCATAACTCATGATGGTAAAGCCTCAACACCTGCTCACTCACACCCGCCTGTCTTCCTCATCATCTCGCTTCGTCATCCTTCCTTGCTTCCTTCCTCCTCATTTGATTATCCTTTTTCCTCCATCCTGTCTCTTTCTTTTTCCTTCTTCCTCATTCCTTCTTCATCTTTCTTCCCTCTTCCTCCTTCCTTTTTGCTTTTCCTTGATCCTTCCTCCTTCTTCCTCCTTTCTCATTTTCCTTCCTCCTTCCTCCTTCCTCCTTGATCCTTCCTCCATCCTCCATTTTGCTCCTTTTATCTCCTTCCTTCCTCTTCCTCTTCCTCCTTTTTCCTCCTTTCTTCTTCCTCCTTCCTTCCTCCTTCCTCCTCCCTCTTTCATCGCTCCTTCTTCCTCCTTCCTCCCTGATCCTTTCTCCTTCATCCTCATTTAAAGACCTTTCCCGACTCCCTTCACGTCTCTCTTTTCCTCCTCCTTTTATCACGATTTGTCTTTTGTCCTCCCCCCCTCACCCCCCCCCCCCAACCCTTTTTTGGGGAGACGGTGTTAAGATTCATTGATTCGTTCCTCGCTTCGAATCCGACTCATTTCTCTTAATCGGACAATTTTCTATAAAAAAGCAAAAAAAAAAAAAAAATCGACGATGCCGACTGCTATTTTTCCCCGACTTTTTACCTATTATTCCCTTTTCTCGTCTACGCTTCGCCCTCGGCTCGGTTCATCTTTATTTATCTTTATCGCTTTTCTTATCTCCAAGGGAATTTCCGGAGCATAAGACGCACCCTTGGCCATACACTGCTTGCGTTAGGAGACGTCCAGGCAAACGGATGGATAGAGGGCGACGCAGATACAGAGAGACAGGCACGAAAATTACTGTGATAATGCATATACACACACACACACACATGTCTATATCTATCTGTCTATAAATATATATATATATATATATATATATATATATATGTATGTATGTATTTATATGTATATATGTATACATGTATAATATATAAATATATATATATATATATATATATATATATATATATATATATATATATATATATATATATATATATATGTATGTATATATATACATATATATATATATATATATATATATATATATATATATATATATATATATACATATATATATATATATATATATATATATATATATATATATATATATATATATATATATATATATATATATATATATATATATATATATATATATATATATGTATGTATATATATATTCAATTTAGGTATATATATACATATATATATATATATATATATATATATGTATGTATATATATAATATATATATATATATATATCTATATATATATGTATGTATGTATATACATATATATAAATATATATATATATATATGAATATATATATATATATATATATATATATATATATATATATATATATATATATATATATGTATATATATTTATATATGCGTGGATGTAGATTGGTGGGTATACCTATTGCTTTCTTTCTCCCCATCGCTCTCCTTCGCTCGTATCCGTTTCTCCTTCTTCAATCCCTCCCTCCCTCCCTCCTCCCCTCCTCCCCGCTGTCCCAAATCCTCCCTTTCTCTTCCTCTTTCCTTCGCAAGTTGAATATTCGATAACCAAAAGAATCTCAAAACCGTAATGTCCTTGTTTACTCTCGGAGGTGCGTCGGGGAGCAGGGTGGAGGGGGGGGGGGAGTAAGGGAGGCCGGGGGTGGTGGGGGAGGGGAAGGGATGTGAAAGGGAGAGCAGGGGAGAAGAGGGGGGAGGGGAGGGAGGGGGATGAGGGAGAGAGTATCTTGGGGAGGGAGAGGAGGGAGAGAGTGTCTTGGGGAGGGGGATGGAGGGGAGGAGGGGTAAGGAGGATGGGGAGAGTTCCGGGAATAAGAAAGGAGAGGAACCAGGGGGG
>NC_091580.1:6802748-6807748 GCF_042767895.1 Penaeus vannamei | reverse complement strand
AAACACATCAACAGCAACAACAATAACTACAACAAAAACAACAACAGCCATAACGCAAACAACATCAACAACAGCAACCACAACTACAACAAAATCAAGAACTATAACACAAACAGCAGCAACAACGATAACAACTACAACAAAAACAACAACAACTACAACAAAAGCAACAACAAAAACAACAAAACAAAAACAACAAAAAACAAAAACACCACCACAAACAAAAACAACAACAAAAACAAAAACACCACACAAACAAAAACAACAAAACAAAAACAACACCACAAACACAAACAACAACAAAACAAAAACATCACAAACAAAGTCCACGAAATGCCTTCCCCTCCCCCTCCCAACCCCTCCTCAGCCTCCTCCCCCCCTCCTCCCCGGCCTCCTCCTCCCCCAACTCCCTCCTCCACGGTTCCAACCCCACCAGATGACAGCCAGCTTGCTCTTAACTGTCGCTGTTAGTGATGTCTTTATTGTTTTATCCATCTTTCTCTCTCTCTCTTTCATTTTCTTTGTCTATGTGTTTGTGTCCTTCGCTTTTTCTTTTTTCTCTTTCTTTCTTCTCTCTCTCTTTTTTGTGTTTGTTTCTTTTTCTTTTCTCTCTACCTCTTTTTCTTTTTTCATCTGGTTTTTCGTTTTCTTCATCCCCTCCTTTTTTCTTTTCTCTTATTTCTTTCTTCTCGTTTTTTTCTCCTTCCCTTTCCTCTTTTTTCTTTTCTTTCCATCTCTTTTCTTTTCCCACTCCTTCTCCTACTCATCATCATCACCCTAGGCCTCATCCACCTCTTCTTCTTCCTCCTCCTTATTCTCCTTCTCTCCTCATTTTCCTCCTCCCGTCCCTCCTTCTCCTCCTCGTCATCATCATCCCCTTCCTTCTCCTCCCTCTTTCCTCCTCCTCCTTTCCTCCTCCCCCTCCTTCTCTTCTTCCTCCCCCTCATCCCCCTCCTCCTCCTCCTCCTCCTCCCCTCCTCTTCCCCTCACCCCCTCTTAATCTTCTTCCCCTCCTCCTACCTTCCTTCCCCATCATCCCCATCCTCCTTCTCCTCTTCCTTCCCCTCGTCTTCCCTCTTCCCTCCCTCCTCTTCCCTCCCCCTCTCTCTCCTCTTCCCTCCCTCTCCTCTTCCCTCCCCCTCCTCTTCCCTCCCTCTCCTCCTCCTCTTCCCCCTCCCCCTTTCCCTCCCCTAATCATCCCTTTCTCCATCCCCCTCCTCTTCCCTCCCCCAATCATCCCTTTCCCCATCCCCCTCTTTATCACTCGCCCTTTCGTTTTCTCTCGCCGCGTTACCTTTAAGAAAAGAGCCTTATCATTGGAGTCGACCAGTAAGGCCGCCACGAGGTAAATGTGACGCCGTGGGAGTGGGGGATGGGGGTGGTGGTGGGGGTGGGGGGTGGTGGTGGGGGGGGGCGAGCCGATGAAGCCTTCGTCGAAATCTCTTTCGAAATTACTGGTCTTCCTGGTGGTTGGTAGGGGGGGGGCTGGTAGGGAGGGGTTGGGGAAAAAGTGGGGGGGGGAGGAAGGAGATTTGGTGGGGAGGAATCGTTGGTGGGTGAGGGAAGGAAGGGGAAGGTTTGGTATGGGAAAACGGAGGGTAGAAGAATGGGGTTTGGTGGGGGAAAGGGGGAAGGGAAAGAGGTTTGGTAGGAAATGGGGAGGGGGAGGAATAGGGTTTAGTGGGAAAGGGGGAGGGTGGTAGAGGTGAGATGGGATGGGGAAGAGGTGTAGAGATTGTTGGGGTTGGGGGGGTGGGGTGGGGGGGTAAAAGTTTGTGAGCGGTAGATGTTAAGATGTGGGGGGGTGTAGGTGTTAGATTTGTGAGTCGGGAGGTGGGTGTGGATGGGTGTGTGTGTACGTGTGGCTATTAGTATATTTGTGTTTGTTTATGTGCGCATGTACAGTATACTTGTATGTTGTAACGCTATGTGTGTATGTGTATGTTGTATTTCTATGTGTGTATGTGTATGTTGTATTTCTATGTGTGTATGTGTATGTTGTATTTCTATGTGTGTATGTGTATGTTGTAATTCTATGTGTGTATGTGTATGTTGTATCTCTATGTGTGTATGTGTATGTTGTATTTCTATGTGTGTATGTGTATGTTGTAACGCTATGTGTGTATGTTATACTTCAATGTGTGTATGTGAATGTTGTTCCTTTATGTGCGTATACACATGTTGTACCATTATGTGCGTATGTGTATGGCGTACCATTATATGTGTATATGTATTTTCTAATTATGTGTGTGTGTTGCTTTTTTATGTATGTGTATGTTATGCCTCTATGTGTGTAAGTTTACACTGTATCTCTATGTGTATATGTGTATGTGTATGTTGAGCTTCTATGCGTGTATGTGTATGTTGAGCTTCTATGTGTGTATGTGTCTGTGTTTACATCCATGTCTGTACGTGGATGTCGTAACTCTATGTGAGTATGTGTCTGTTGTACCTCCATGTGTGTATGTGTATGTTGTATATCTATGTACGTATGTCATTCTCGTACCTCCATGCGTGTATGTACATGCACAGGCGATCGCGTATCTAATCCTTATCAGCAAGGGAAATAAGTGCGAATTTCCCGCAGCGGACTGACCGAGGCCCAGGGTGTGGATGCGTGACGAGAAGAAGGGTTAAATAGGGTCATGTGGATTTGGCAGCGATGGGTAAATGGGGCTCAATACCCGACGCAGGGGACGAGGGAAGGCAAAGGCAGGGCTGGAGGAAACAGCGGTTGAGAAGGAAATTTAGCATTGGTTTTTATTATCATTTTTTTATTATCATTTTTTATTATCATTTTTTATTATCATTTTTTATTATCATTTTTTATTATCATTTTTTATTATCATTTTTTATTATCATTTTTTATTATCATTTTTTATTATCATTTTTTATTATCATTTTTTATTATCATTTTTTATTACCATTTTTTTTTATAATTTTTTATTATCATTTATTTATTATTATATATTTTTTATTATTATCATTATTATTTATGTTTTTTTGTTTTTTTTTTTTGGGGGGGGTGATGTTTTGCGTTGTCTTATTGTGTTTGCTTTTTTGGTGTTGTTTTATTTATTTCTCTCTTTGTCTTTTTCCGTTTTTATTTGTTTGTCTTTTTAGAGTTTTAACGTATGTTGAGTAATTATTTTCAGATATTACGATTGATATTGATCAAAGTGTTAGAGTATGAAATTTCAGTATATTTTCATTTATCTGCAAGATTTCCTCTAATAATTTTAATAAAATAATTAATAATTATTTTCATTTATCTGCAAGGTTTCCTCTAATCATTTTAATTAAATAATCAATAATTAATAAATATTATAATAATTAATAATTAATAATTATTAAATAATTAATAATTATAATTAATAATTATTAAATAATTAATAATTATAATTAATAATTATTAAATAATTAGTAATTATTAAATAATTAATAATTATAATAAATAATTAATAATTAATAATAATTCAATTAAATAATTAATAATTTTTTAATTAAATAATTAATAATTATCATTTGTAAAGTGACTACGACTCGAGACTCGTATGTAGCATGTTGTATGTTGCAAGTGGTCCTCATTCCAAAAGTTCCTCATAAGTGAAGTCCGCCAAATCCATTTCTTTTCCGACTTTCCGAACCTAACCCATAATCCTCGCGAATGAATAATAACCCTCACCATTCACGAGAATTTTCAAAAAAGTTTAGCGGGAAGAGAAATGCGTTTCATAAAACAGGCACATAAGTATCGTTATTCATAAATGACTTTGAGTTTTGGTAATTCCCAAGAAATAATGTTGTAATCAAATTTCCACTCGCTAGTTTTTTTTTTGTTTTTTTTTTTTCTTCTTCTTCTTCTTCTTCGTTATTCCGTCTTGTTCTCCCTTTCCTCTTTTACATTTTTGCGCAGTTTCCCGTCTGCTTCGTCTGGCTAAGAAGTTTTGAGGAAATGTCACCAGAATTTCTCTCTATCTCAGACATTCGGTTAAATTGCAAAATGTCTCAAATGTTTGGGTCTTTCACATTTTATATATGAATTTAATATGTTAGTGGATATGTGTGTGTGTTTGTTTGTATGTGTTTGTCTACATGTGTGCGTTTGTTTGTATGTGCTTGTGTACATGTGTATATTTGTGTGTGTTTGTATGTGCTTGTGTACATGTGTATATTTGTTTGTATGTGTCTGTGTACATGTGTATATTTGTGTGTGTTTGTTTGTATGTGCTTGTGTACATGTGTATATTTGTGTGTGTTTGTCTACATGTGTGTATGTTTGCGTGGGTTTCTTTGTATGTGTGTTAGTATACAATTGTATGTTTGTGTGTTTGTTCATGTATGTGTATGTATGAATGCTTGTGTGTTTTTAGTGTGTTTAGGTGTTGGTATATCATTTCTTTCTCTCCCTTTCTTTCTTTATTTACATTCTCTCTTCCTACCTTCCTTCCTTCCTTTTCCAAATACCATCTTCAGTACATTATTAACGCCATGGCTATACCTTGGCACTTTGGGTACAGCCGAGCGCACAACTTGACAACTTTGTTCAAAAACTTCGAAAATTACGTGACTAAATAAGTTTCCTGTTATGATTGTTTCTCCATTAACGAGCCTATTGAGGGATAACGACAGAAAATACAATATACTATAAGGCATTAACGTTTTTTTAGGTGCCATTCAGGTGTGTGTCCAGGTTGTCTAATTAGCATATTATGACACATATAATTCTAGATCGTAATTGAAATAAAGAATGGAAGTGAAACTATAGAATTTCCGTTTCTGTAAAAGAAGAAGGCGAAGGAAACGTAGAAAAAGAAGGAGACGAAGAAGAAAAGGAAGATGAAGAAGAAGAAGAAGAAATAGAAGAAAAGAATATCGAACATTTTATGAATATTGTGAAAGGCTCTTTTTGAAAAGATCCCCAGAATTTCTAAAACAATCTAACCATTACTTGACAACAAGGAAAAAATAATAATAATAAAGAAGGGAGGTAAAAAAAA
>NC_091580.1:6790248-6792748 GCF_042767895.1 Penaeus vannamei | reverse complement strand
ATTTTCTTTATTTCTATCTTTCTTATTCTCCTTCTTTTTTCTTTCCTTCTTTCTCTCTTTCTCTCTTACTATCTTTCCGTCCTTCCTTTTTTCTCTCTTACTATCTTTCCGTCTTTCTTTTTTTCTTTCTTCCTCTCTTTCTTTCTCTCATTCTTCCTCTTCGTTTATTCTTCTCATCTTTCGTTCCTTCATTTCCGTCTTTCTTTCTTTCATTCTTTCTCTTCGTTTATTCTTCGCATATTTCGTTCTTCATTTCCATCTCTCTCTCTCTCTCTCTCTCCTCTCTCTCTCTCTCTCTCTCTCTCTCTCTCTCTCTCTCCCTCTCCTCCTCCCTCTCTCCCTCCCTCCCTCCCTCTCCCTCTCTCTCTCCTCCCTCTCCCTCTCCCTCTCCTTCTCCTTCTCCTTCTTCTTCTTACTCTCCCTCTCCTTCTCCCTCCTCCTCCTCCTCCTCCTTCTACTCCTCTCGTCTCCCTCCTCCTCCCTCTCCCTCTCCCCCTCCCTCTCCTCCTCCCCCTCTCCCTCTCACTCTCCCTCTCCCTCTCCCTCTCCTCCTCCCTCTCCCTCTCCTCCTCCCTCTACCTCTCTCTCTCTCTTTCTCTTTCGGGAAGACAGGTGTAAATGAGAACCGGATTAATGGAAGATCATTAATCCGGTCCCTCTCCCTCTCCCTCTCCTCCTCCCTCCCTTCCTCTCCATCTCCCTCTCCCTCTCCTCCCTCTTCCTCTCTTCCTCCCTCTCCCTCCCTCTCTCCCTCTTCCTCTCCTCTCTTCCTCCCTCTCCTTCTCCCCTATCCCTCTCTTCCTCCCTCTCCTTCTCCCTTTCTCTTTCTCTTTCGGGAAGACGGGTGTAAATGAGAACCGGATTAATGGAAGATCATAAATCCGGCCCCTCTCCCTCTCTCTCTCTCCTCCTCGCTCTCCCTCTCCTCCTCCTCCTCCTCTGCTCCCTCTCTTCCTCCTTCTCCCTCTCCCTCTCTCTCTCTCTTTCTCTTTCAGGAAGACAGGTGTAAATGAGAACCATCAAATCCAGCCCCTCTCCCTCTCCTCTCCTCCTCCTCTCCTCTCTCTCTCCTCCTCCTCTCCCTCTCCCTCTCCTCCTCCCTCTCCTTCTCTTCCTCCCTCTCCCTCTCCCTCTCCCTCTCCTCCTCCCTCTCTTCCTCCTTCTCCCTCTCCCTCTCTCTCTCCCTCTCCCTCTCTTCCTCCCTCTCCCTCTCCCTCTCCCTCTCTTCCTCCCTCTCCCTCTCCCTCTCTCCCTCTCCTCCCCTCTCCTCTCCCTCTCCCTCTCTCTCTCCTCCTCCCTCTCCCTCTCCTTCTCCCTCTCCCTCTCTCTTTCTCTTTCGGGAAGACGGGTGTAAATGAGAACCGGATTAATGGAAAATCAAAAATCCGGTCCCTCTCCCTCTCCTCCTCCCTCCCTCCCTCTCTCTCTCCCTCTCCCTCTCTCTTTCCTCCTCCCTCTCCTCCTCCTTCTCCCTCTCTCTTTCTCTTTCGGGAAGACGGGTGTAAATGAGAACCGGATTAATGGAAGATCATAAATCCGGCCCCTCTCCCTCTCCCTCTCCTCCTCCCTCTCCCTCTCCCACTTCCTCTCCTTCTCCCTCTCTCTTTCTCTTTCGGGAAGACGGGTGTAAATGAGAACCGGATTAATGGAAGATCATAAATCCGGCCCCTCTCCCTCTCCCTCTCCCTCTCCCTCTCCTCCTCCCTCTCTTCCTCCTTCTCCCTCTCCCTCTCTCTCTCTCTTTCTCTTTCGGGAAGACGGGTGTAAATGAGAACCGGATTAATGGAAGATCATAAATCCGGCCCCTCTCCCTCTCCTCCCTTCCTCTCCCTCTCCTCCTCCCTCTCCCTCTCTTCCTCCTTCTCCTCCTCCCTCTCCTTCTCCCTCTCCCTCTCCTCCTCCCTCTCTTCCTCCCTCTCCCTCTCCCTCTCTCTTTCTCTTTCGGGAAGACGGGTGTAAATGAGAACCGGATTAATGGAAGATCATAAATCCGGCTCCAAGACTAATGCACAAATGGATCATGCTGAGCGTTATATATTCACACAAAACGCATTGATTTACTGCTTGAATCCTTCTTGCGGTGCTTTTGTTAACGAGAAATTTGTAATAGTGAATGGGGTTTTAATTGGTTGAATGTTAAAATTAAAAGAGAATGGAAATCGGTGATTAGGAATGAAGGGAAGAAGAGAGAATTTTTTATCTTTTTATTATTTTTTTATTTTTTTATCTTTTTTTTTTTTTTTTTTTTTTTTTGGATGATAGATTTTTTTATGTTTTTGGGTTAAGTATGTAGAAATGACAGTCATGCGGCGTTTGGCAGGATTTTGTGTGTGAATTTAGGCGTCACTTTCTTTCTCTTGTTGCTGCTTGTCTGTTATGTTCATTTCTAGCCAAATTCTATTTTCGAAACGCTTTCTGTTTTTTTCTTTTTCTTTTTTCTTTTTTTTCTATTTTATTTTATTTTATTATTTTTGGGATTTCGAAACGCTTTTGGAACTTT
>NC_091580.1:6782628-6784748 GCF_042767895.1 Penaeus vannamei | reverse complement strand
TTTTCTTTTTTCTTTTTTCTTAAATGTTTCTTCTGTATTTTCTCTCTTTTCTTATTCTCTCTCTCTTTCTTCTCTCTCATTCTCTCTCTCTTTCTTCTCTCTCACTCTCTCTCTCTTTCTTCTCTCTCACTCTCTCTCTCTTTCTTCTCTCTCTCTCACTCTCTCTCTCTCTCTCTCTCTCTCTCTTTCTCTCTCTGTCTCTCTCTCTCTCTCGTACTGTCACTTTTCTCACTTCAGTTTCTCTCATTCCTCCCTTTTCGCTTTAATCTCATTCTCTTTTTCTCTCAACACAATTCCTATTATTTTTTCACTGCGTCTTTTCTCTTTTTTCATTCAAACTTTTTTCACAACTTATTTCTGTTATTACTTCTCAGTCTTATTTAAGCTTCTTTCCCTTCTTTGCTTCACTCGTTTTTCACTTCATCTCTTACTTCAACCGCCCTCACTTCAATTTCTTTCAACACCATTTTTTTCACTTCAGTTGAACTCACTTGCCTTTGTTCCCGTCTCTCTTATCCTATCTGTCTTTTCTGTTTTCTAGCTTCATACCTCTTCTCCCACTTCATCTCTCCTCACTTCTCACTTCTATCATGTCAACTTCTCTAACTTTACCTGTTCTCCATTTTCCTCATACTACAATTTTTATTTCAGATTCTCTTACTTACATTTTCTCTCTTCAGCTTCTATCTTTTTTAATTCTTTCACTTCAACCTAACTTCTTTCTTCCTCTTGTCCTTCTGTTTCTTTCACTTCAGTTTCTTTCTATCTCTTCTCACCTTTCGCACATCAGTTCAACTCTGACTTCATCTCTGACATCACCTCTCTGACTTCGGCTTCTCCTTCTCCTTTTCCTTCCTCTCCCCTTCTTCTTCTTCTTCTTCCTCTTCCTTTTCTACTGCTACTATTACTATTACTGCTACTACTACTACTACTTCTTCTTCTTCTTCTTTTTCTTCTTCTTCTTCTTCGTCTTCTTCTTCTTCTTCTTCTTCTCTCTCTTCCTCTTCCTCTCCTCCTCCTCCTCCTCTTCCTCCTTCTACTTCTCTTCTTTCTCTTCTCCCTCATCAACTTATCTCATCTCAACTCTCATTCTAATTTCCCTGACTTCATCTTCTCTTCCTTTACCTCTTCTCCCTTCAGCTTCTTCAACCTCAGCTTCAAGTTTCTTCTCCTCAATTTCTCTCACTTCAAATCATCTCACTTTATCTTCTCTCACTTCAGTTTATTTAGCTCCAACTTCTCTCACTTCAGTTTAATCAACTTCAACTTCTCTCAGTCCAACTTCTCTCACTTCAGTTTAATGAACTTCATCTTCTCTCACTTCAATTTAATCAATTTCAACTTCTCTCACTTCAGTTTAATCAACTTCAGCTTCTCTCACTTCAGTTTATTTTTCAACTTCTCACTTTAGTTTATTTTTAACTTCTCACTTCAGTTTATTTTTCATCTCTCACTTCAGTTTATTTTTCAACTTCTCACTTCAGTTTATTTTTCATCTCTCACTTCAGTTTATTTAGCTTCAACTTCTCTCACTTCAGTCATCTAACTTCAGCTTCTCTCACTTCAGTTTATTTTTTCAACTTCCCTCACTTCAGTTTATTTAGTTTCAACTTCTTTCACTTCAACGTCTCTCCCTTCAACTTCCCTCACTTCAGTTTATTTAGCTTCAACTTCTTTCACTTCAACTTCTGTCCCTTCAACTTCCCTGACTTCAGTTTATTTAGCTTCAACTTCTCTCCCCTCAACTTCCCTCCCTCGCACAGTAGCATTTGCCGCGCCATTCCGGAGGCATTTTCTCCAACGCGAAGTCCTTTCAGCAGAAGTGAGATTCCATGACGAGGAAAATGTTCTAAAAATGTCAAGATCTGGGACTGAGTTTGTGTGGCAGCAGCTCCAGGCCGGCTGTCTCTCGGGCTGCAGTTTGTGACGCATTTTTCTTGTTGGGTAATCTCTCTTTTTGTCTGTCTGTCTTTTTCTGTCTCTGTTTGTCTGTCTCTGTCTCTGTTTGTCTGTCTGTCTCTCTGTCTCTGTCTCTGTCTCTGTCTCTGTCTCTGTCTGTCTCTGTCTCTGTCTCTTTCTCTGTCTTTGTCTCTGTCTCTGTCTCTCTTTGTTTCAGTTTC
>NC_091580.1:6775128-6777628 GCF_042767895.1 Penaeus vannamei | reverse complement strand
GAGAGAGAGAGAGAGAGAGAGGAACAGAGAGACAGAGAGAGGAAGAGAGGAGAACGGAAGGGCCGAGACGGCGGCATCCCGAGCGGAGCGAGAGTGGTAAGCAGCGCGGAGGAGTGACTCGCCGGTAAACTCTCTCCCTCGCCGGTTTTCCCTCTTCTTTTAACGACCTTTTTCATCTTTTCCTCCTGCAGGACTTATCCCATAATAGTATCCAGCCCTCTCACGGCAGACGGGGCTCCATTCTCTCGACCATCTCAAATATCGGAGGGAGCAAGGTATACTGTTGACCCCCTTCCATCTGGCATGTCTTATCTCACTTGGTATGAGAGGCGGAGGTGCTTCGAGTCAGTCAGCCTACCCGGAGGAGGAGGCGCCTGTCGCGTGCTCGCTGCCCTTCGCCCGGGAGACCTCCTGCCCTCGCGTCCATGCGGATGGCCCTCCTGCAGGAGCCTCCCGTGACCTGAGGCCAAGAGATCTTCTTTAAGAAAAGAAATTTTTGAGAAAAGAGAGGAAATGAAAAGAGCGAAGGCAACGCCTCCTCCTCCTTTTTATTTATTTATTTGTTTTCTACCGTTTATCCCCCCTGACTTTAGAACAACCGCAGTGAGAGGCTGATATTCACGGCAGAGCGCGGGGCTGTGCGCAGGCGCGGACCCTCCGACCCCCGCCAGCGGGCTCGGGACACACGTGGGGGGGGGAGGACCGCCCTGCGCCCCGGACCCTCCTTCTGGCGAGCATGTGAAGCCAACCTTTTATCATGATCATTACATACATATATATATATACATCTTTTGTTGCTTTTCTTTGGGGTAAAACAGTGATATTCACGATTTAAGGTCGAGGTACAAGTTCCTAATGACTCCATCTTAATTTTAAAGAAGGATTAATTAGGGGCTATCATCTCATCAGCTTCTGAGGAAATTTGCTATTTCAACTAGCAGTGTTTTCATCTCGCAATGAAATTCCCGTTTGAGACCAACTTGAACTGCTTTCGCGGGTTTTCTTTCTTTCTTTCTTTCCTTTATCTTAACAAAAATACATTATGATATACATTTTTCCTTTATGATCAAAGGCGAATAAAAAAAAAGATCAACGGTTTATATTTTCTGATTCTTGTTCTCATTTCTCACCACAGACAACCTAATATTACCCACAAAGTCTTAGGTCACCAACATCTTCCACCGCTAAATAGCCTTTCGATACCCATGCACTTGGTATACCGCCACAGTGCCCGCTCGGCTGCAGTGCCCCCTAAGTGGAGGTCAATGTCCTCTTGCTGCTTTGCTGTCAATCGCCAAAGAGAACATTGCTGCATTATCTCCCCGGTGAATGACTGCAGCATCCCACCTGCGGCCTGTTGCAATGCCCGCTGCGGTTGATTGCAGCGGCGCCCTCTTGGTGAGCTGCAGGAATGTCCCGGCTGACTGCGGCACTCGTCCCCCGGTGGGCTGCATCTGCGTCCCCCTGTGGATGCAGTGCCCTCCCGGTGGCAGGTGTGGCAGTTGCGTCCTCTTGGCGCACTCTAAAGGTATCCTAGTGGTGGACTGCAGACCTGGATTTGATCTCCCTGTAGCCTGCAACAGCCCTAACGGCGACCGGAAACCCAGGCCTGATCGTGGACTGCAGAGGGACAGTATCACTGGCTTGTGTTTGCTCTCCCTTCCTTCCACAGTCAGGCTGGTTCTGGTCAGGGCAGAGATGGTGGTTTAAACACTATTAGATTTTTATCTTTTTTTTTTTTCGAACAGCGGAGGTTATTGCGACAGTAGATCTTTACCACTGGCATGGGACTGAGTAGCAGCTTATGTAGTGCCTGTCTCCAGAGATAATCACACTATTTTCAGGCATGCAGCTATATTTTCATTCAAGGATTTTTTTCCCCCCATTGTTTTGGTTCTGCGATATATTTTCCTGACCAGACAGGTACCCTCCTCCGCCCCCCTAGGCCCCTCCAGCTCAGCGAGATCTTCAGCCCAACATCTTCCGCCAAGCCCGACCCAGCCCAGCTCCCGGCCCCCACGGTAGACCATTTTCCCTTCACTTTCAAATATTGTCAGTTGTGTGCACAGACACGCCCATTTACACCCGGTGTGTGCGTATTATGTGTCTAAGTACCCATACACAATTCATTTATTTACAAATGTGTGTGTACTATGTATACAAAAATGTACAGACACAGCTTTTTTACTCTAAACTTGTGCGTTTCCAATCACTCGTGCAAACCCAAGTCACATTTCCCTCTTATTCCATAACCAAAACACACGTATCAACCGTGTATTTGTCCTGCAGTGGAGGATACCCCTTTGGTGAGTAGAACCTCCCCCCCCCCCCCAGAACCCCCGCCCTTTACATTTTATCACCTAGACAACTCACGTACGAAATGGTTCATCTGCATACAGCTAGCTAGAAACTTTATGGGCTATACCCTGGGTTGTACGATGGATAATGGTCGAGTGTTACGTGTAAATGGCCTTATATCTTTCACTGTGCACTAAGATAT
>NC_091580.1:6747628-6757628 GCF_042767895.1 Penaeus vannamei | reverse complement strand
TATATATATATATATATATAATATATACACATATATATATACATATTTATATAGAGAGAGAGAGAGAGAGAGAGAGAGAGAGAGAGAGAGAGAGAGAGAGAGAGAGAGAGAGAGAGAGAGAGAGAGAGAGAGAGAGAGAGAGAATAGATAAGAGTAGGGAAAGGGAGAGTAATAGAGAGAGAGAAGGAGCAAAGAAAAAGAAGATAGTAAAGGAGAGGGAAAGAGGAAAAAGGAGATAGAGAGGAAACAGGACAGGGGGAGAAAGAGGGACATAAAGAGGAAAGGAAAAGGAACAGCAACAGGAAAAGAGTGTGAGAAGAGTAAAAAGAAAGAAACGGAAAGAATAAGAGCAAGAAAACGAATAGAAGACGAAGGAGAGGAATAGGAAGAGAGGAAGAGAAGGAGAGGGATAGACGTCGAGGTGTGGTTTAACTCTGCGGTGCTAAAATCCAACCAACAGCCCCTTTCTAGCCGGGAATAGTGAGGCCACGGGACTGATAGGGGCTCGAATGAGTACTAAAGCAAGAGCTCTTTCAGACTTCAGATGGAGAGGAAGTGTGAGGAGTATGAGGTGGGTTTGGAGGACGTGAAGGGAAAATGGGGTTTAGGGATGAGTGAGGTGGTGGGCTAGGGACTGGGGGTTGGTCGTAGTGGGGCAGAGGGGTGAGGAACAAGGGGGGGGGGAGGCAGGGGAAAAGGGACAAGGGAGGGGGAGGCAGGGGAAAGGGGTGTAGGAATGAGTGGGGTAGTGGGGTAGGGACTGGGGGTGGGTCGTAGTGGGGCAGAGGGGAGGGGTAAGGGGTATGGGGGGAGGAGGGAGGCAGGGGAAAAGGGACAAGGGGTGGGGGGAAGACAGGGGAAAAGGGGTGTAGGGATGAGTGGGGTAGTGGGGTAGGGACTGGGGGTAGGTCGCGGTGGGGCAGAGGGAGGGGTAAGGGGTAAGGGGGAGGGGAGGCAGGGGATAAGGGGTAAGGGGGGAGGCAGGGGAAAAGGGGTGTAGGGATGAGTGGGGTAGTGGGGTAGGGACTGGGGGTGGGTCGTGGTGGGGCAGAGGGGAGGGTAAGGGACAAGGGGGGAGGGAAAAGGGACAAGGTGGGGGAAGTCAGGGGAAAAGGGGGTGTAGGGATGAGTGGGGTAGTGGGGTAGGGACTGGGGGTAGAGGGGAGGGGCAAGGGCAAGGGGGGGGGCAGGAGGCTATACGCAATCATGGTGTTCATTCGTGGGAAGTAGGTCATTCTAGGTCATTCTCCGGCGGTAATGAACGGTGTGAGGTCATCGTGTAGGCTACCATGTCGAGACTTCATTTCTAGGTCATTACAAGGTCTATTCTCCCTGTGGTGACGTCGCTGCCATAAAAGGCAGGGGGAGGGGAAGGGAGAGAAGGAGGAGGGGAAGGGAGGGAAGGAGGAGGGGAAGGGAGAGAAGGAGATGGTGAAGGTGAAGTAAAGACAGGAAGAGAAGGAGGAGGACAGAGCGAAGGAAAGGGAGGAAGAGAAGGAGAAGGGGAGGGACAGGGAGGAAGAGAGGGAGAGGGTGAAGGAAAGGGAGGAAGAGAAGGAGGAGGGACAGGTAGAAGGAAAAGGAGGAAGAGAAGGAGAAGGGGAGGGAAAGAGAGGAGATGGAGAAGGAGAGACTGAAACTAAGGGAGAAAGAGAAGGAGAGAGGGATAAGAAGAAGGTATGAGAGGGGGAAAGAAATATAGAGTGAGAAGAAAAGGAAGAGGGAGAGCTGGAATTCCCTCTTCCTTCATCCTCCCTCACCTTCCCTCATTCCTATATACCCCTCTTCCCCTTCCTCTAAATTCCTATCTACCCTCCCCCTCTTCCCCAATCTCCCTTCGCTTTTCCCTCATTCCTATATACCCCACTTTTCTCCTTCCCTTTAATCCCTCTCTCCTCCTCCCACTCTTCCCCAATCTCCCCTCACCTTTCCCCCATTCCTATATACCCCTCTTCCCCTTCCCCTAAATTCCTATCTACCCACCCCCTCTTCCCCTTCCTCTAAATTCCTATATACTCCTCTTCCCCTTCCTCTAAAATCCTATATACCCTCCCCCTCTTCCCCAATCTCCCTTCGCCTTTCCCTCCCTCCTATATACCCCACTTTTCTCCTTCCCTTTAATCCCTCTCTCCTCCTCCCCCTCTTCCCCAATCTCCCCTCATCTTTCCCTCATTCCTATATACCCCTCTTCCCCTTCCTCTAAATTCCTATATACTCACCCCTTCTTCCTCTTCCTCTAAATTCCTTTCTACCCACCCCTTCTTCCCAATCTCCCCTCACCTTTCCCTCATTCCTATATACCCTCTTCCCCTTCCTTTAAAATCCTATCTACCCTCCCCCTCTTCCCCAATCTCCCTTCGCCTTTCCCTCCTTCCTATATACCCCACTTTTCTCCTTCCCTTTAATCCCTCTCTCCTCCTCCCCCTCCTCCCCAATCTCCCCTCACCTTTCCCTCATTCCTATATACCCCTCTTCCCCTTCCCCTAAATTCCTATCTACCCACCCCCACTTCCCTTCCTCTAAATTCCTATCAACCCACCCCCTCTTCCCCTTCCTCTAAATTCCTATATACTCACCCCCTCTTCCTCTTCCTCTAAATTCCTATCTACCCAGCCCCTCTTCCCCTTCCTCTAAATTCCTATCTACCCACCCCCACTTCCCCTTCCTCTAAATTCCTATCAACCCACCCCCTCTTCCCCTTCCTCTAAATTCCTATATACTCACCCCCTCTTCCTCTTCCTCTAAATTCCTATCTACCCAGCCCCTCTTCCCCTTCCTCTAAGTTCCTTTCTACCCACCCCCTCTTCCCCTTCCTCTAAGTTCCTTTCTACCCACCCCCTCTTCCCATTCCTCTAAATTCCTCTCTACCCACCCCTTCTTCCCCAATCTCCCCTCACCCTTTCCCCCCTTCCTCCTCCCCTCAGAAAGGACCTTCCAACGGGCTGTCAACGTTCCCTCACGGGCGAGGGGGCCGTCGGTCCTAATTGCAATCCACACGAGGCCTATACTGTGGATTCTCGTGTACCTGAGTGGCTTTTGTGTATGTAGGATTTTTTTTTTTTTTTTTTTTAAGGATAAAGGTAGGAAATGAGGGGGGAGGGGAGAAATAGAGGAGGAGATAAAGGAATTATTTTTCCTTTTCTGTCTTTTTTTTTGTTGTTTTCTTTTTTTATTTAAGGAATAAAGTTAGGAAATGAAAGGGGGGGGGAGAAATAGAGGAGGAGATAAAGGAAGGAGGTGGGAAAACAGGGGATTAAAAGAGCAGGAAGGAGATGGGAGGGGGAAAAGAGAAAGAATAGAGGAGAAAATTAAAAGGGGTGGTAAAGCAGGGGATTAAAAGAGAAGGAAGGGATGAAGTAAAGAAGGAAATAAAGGGATAAAAGGAGAAGGAATAGCGGTAGAGATAGAGCAAGGGCGGGATGAAGGGGATGAAAAGAGAAGGAATAGGGAAGGTGATAAAGGAAGGGGACGGGAAAGTAAAGGATTGAAATAGAAGGAAGGGGAGAGGAGAAGTAAATGAGGGGATAAAAGGAGAAGGAATAAGGGAAGAGATAAAAGAAGGAGGGAATGAAGGGGATGAATAGAGAAGGAACATGGAAGTTGATAAAGGAAGGAGGTGGGAAAGTAAAGGATTAAAAGAGATGGAAGGAGAGAGGTAAAGAAGGAAATAAGGGGATAAAAGGAGAAGAAATAAAGGAAGGGGGGATGAAGGGGACGAAAAGAGAAGGAATAGGGAAGGAGATAAAGGAAGGAGGTGGGAAAGTAAAGGATTAAAAGAGAAGGAAGGAGAGAGGTGAAGAAGGAATCAGAGAATAAAAGGAGAAGGAATAGGGGAAGAGATAAAGGAAGGGGGGAATGAAGGAGATAAAAAGAGAAGGAATAGGGAAAGAAAAGGGGAGAGGGGGATCAGAGATAAAGAGAGGAAAGAGGGAAGGATATGAAGGAAGGGGGAAATCAACGGATAAAGAAGAGAAGGGAGAGGGGAGGAGATAAAAGAAGTGGGAGAAAGCAGGAGATAAAACGAGAAGGAAGGAAGAGGGAAGGAGGAGAAGGAGGGGGAAGAACAGAGGGGATAGAACAAGGTGCGAAAGGAAAGAAGCAAGGAAGGAGGGGATAGGGTAAAGAGGAAGAAGCGAACTGAGGCAATAAAGCAAAAAGAGGAAAGAAAGAAGGGAATAGGGAAAAACGCAAGGATAGGAAGGAAATAGAAGGGAATTACTGGGCTAAAAACGAAGATAGAAAGAGAGAGGGAGAATAAGCGAAAGGATGAAGAGAGGAAGGAAGGAAGGAATAGGCGATAAGAGATAAAAGATAGAACGAAGGAAAAAACGGGAGAACGAAAGAGTAGAAGGGAAAATAAGGAGGAAATAAGGAAGTATAAAACAATAAGACAAGAAGGAGGAGAATAAAGGAAATGAAACAATAGGAGAAAAGAGATATTACAAAAGATGGAAGTAGGAAATATAGAAGATTAGGATTAGAGGGATAAAAGGGAAAGAGCGAAGGAATGAATAATTAGGAAAAATGCGGAAAAAATGAGAGTAGAGAAGCGAAAGCAGGAATAAAGGAAAAGAATGAAAGAGCAAATGAGATGAAGAAAATGAAGATAAAAGGAGTAAGGAACCGGAGAAACAGCAAGAAAAAAAAACAATACTTACAAAAATAAAGAGAAGAGAATGAATAACGGAATAAGGAAGAATAAGAAAAGAGAGAGAAATAGGAAGAAGAGAGGATAGAAAAGGGAATGGGATGTGGATAGTATCAGGGAGAGAGAGAACGGATGTGAAGAATAAGAAAAGAGAGAGAAATAGGAATAAGGGAAGGAGAGAAAAGGGAATGGGATGTGGATAGTATCAGAGAGAGAGAGAACGGATGTGAAGAATAAGAGAGAGAGAAATAGGAATAAGGGAAGGATAGAAAAAGGAATAGGATGTGGATAGTATCAGACAGAGAGAGAACGGATGTGAAGAATAAGAAAAGAGAGAGAAATAGGAAAAAGGGAAGGATAGAAAAGGGAATGAGATGTGGATAGTATCAGAGAGAGAGAGAACGGATGTGAAGAACAAGAGAAGAAAGAGAAATAGGAAAAAGGGAAGGATAGAAAATGGAATGGGATGTGGATAGTATCAGAGAGAGAGAACGGATGTGAGAGAACGGATGTGAAGAAAAAGAGAAGAGAGAGAAATAGGAATAAGGGAAGGATAGAAAAGGGAATAGGATGTGGATAGTATCAGAGAGAGAGAGAATGGATGTGAAGAATAAGAGAAGAGAGAGAAATAGGAAAAAGGGAAGGATAGAAAAGGAAATAACTTGTGGATAGTATCAGGGAGAGAGAACGAATGTGAAGAATAAAAGAGAGATAAATAGGAATAAAGGAATGATAGAAAAGGGAATGGTATGTGGATAGTATCAGAGAGAGAGAGAAAACGGATGTGAAGTTTGGCGGAGAGAATGTGACGGAGTGAAGAGGCGACCGAGGGAGTGCATGGCGGCAGGAAGTTGGGGATTGTGTGAAGTTGTGAAGTTTTGTCGCCATGAAGTTGTGACGGCGTGAAGTTAGGGTTGGGGGGTGGGGTGGGGGGGGGACTTGTGAAGGTGTGACGGGGTGGGGTGGGGTGGGGGGTGGGGGCTTGTGAAGGTGTGACGGGGAGGGATGGGTGGGGGGGAGAGGTATATGAGCGTGAGAATCTGTAACGGAGTGAAGTTGTGACGGCGTTGGTTTGGCAATGAGTGACGGTGTGATGTTGTGATGGCGTGAAGCTGAAGTTGTGTGACGGTTTGAAGCAGTGACGGTATTAAGTTAGAATGTTCGGCGGTTTGAAGTTGCGACGCCGTTTGTTTGAGAATATGTGACGCTGTGAAGTTGTGATGGCGTGAAGTTGAAGTGTGTGACGCTGTGAAGTTGAAGTGTGTGACGCTGTGAAGTTGAAGTGTGTGACGCTGTGAGGTTGAAGTGTGTGACGCTGTGAAGTTGAAGTGTGTGACGCTGTGAAGTTGAAGTGTGTGACGCTGTGAAGTTGAAGTGTGTGACGCTGTGAGGTTGAAGTGTGTGACGCTGTGAAGTTGAAGTGTGTGACGCTGTGAAGTTGAAGTGTGTGACGCTGTGAAGTTGAAGTGTGTGACGCTGTGAGGTTGAAGTGTGTGACGCTGTGAGGTTGAAGTGTGTGACGCTGTGAGGTTGAAGTGTGTGACGGCGTGAAGTTGAAGTGTGTGACGCTGTGAGGTTGAAGTGTGTGACGCTGTGAAGTTGAAGTGTGTGACTCTATGAAGTTGAAATGAGTGACGCTGCGAAGTTGCGAAATAGCGCAGCGTGACGGAAGGACGGAATCCCTGCCGCCGAGAACTCCGCTGGGACGCGTTGCTCTGAAGCCGGAAGCCAGAAGCATTTCGCTCTCGCTTCTGGACCTTTTGTTTCCCTTACAGCATGTAGGTGCGTGTGTGTGGGGATGGATATATATATATATATATATATATATATATATATATATATATATATATATATATATATATATATATATATATATATATATATATATATATGTATACATATGTATATATATATATATATATATATATATATATATATATATATATATATATATATGTATATATATATATATATATATATATATATATATATATATATATATATATATATATATATATATATATATATATATGTACATATATATATATATGCATATATATACACAAATATACGAGTGTATATAAATATATGAATATATATATACGTATATACATATATATAGATATATAGATACATGTACTATATATATATATATATATATATATATATATATATATATATATATATATATGTGTGTGTGTGTGTGTGTGTGTGTGTGTGTGTGTGTGTGTGTGTGTGTGTGTGTGTGTGTGTGTGTGTGTGTGTGTGTGTGTGTGTGTGTGTGTGTGTGTGTGTGTGTGTGTGTGTGTGTGTGTGTGTGTATATATATATATATATATATATATATATATATATATATATATATATATATATATATATATATATATATATATATATATATATATATATATATATTTATATATATATATATATATATATATATATATATATATATATATATATATATATATATATATATATATATATATATATATATATATATATATATATATATAGGTGTGTGTGTGTTCCTATTCTCTATTCATTTAGTACATCAGTGTTTCCTCATACGTTTCGGAACAACAGCGTGTATTGATATACGAATTCATACATGCATACCATCATCTTTTTTCTAACGTAATGCTCGATCACGCATTCACAAGGAAGCACCGGAACGCACACAGACAAACAAACAAACACACACAGATCAGAGAAGAGAGAGAAAAAAACGACACGCAGACGCCGAGAAAAGTTGAAAGACAATGCTCCCCAGGGTCGGAAGATTGGAGAACAAGGATAAACGCGACATGCAGGGCCATCCATCAGTGCCAGCGCCAAGATATAAATCAAGGGTGCCACGTCGGGATCGCCCCAGGGTGTCCTTTTCTCCCCTCCCTCCCCTCCCTCCCTCCACTTCTTTTCCCTCTTTCCCTTCCCCTCGTACCCTTCTCCCTACCTTCCCTCTATCTGTGCCCCCTTTCCCTTCTCCTCTCCCTCTCCCTTCCCTTTCTCTGGCCCCCCTCTCCCTACTTTCCCTCCACTTCTTCCTCCTTTCTCTTCCCCTTGCTCCCTCCCCCTTTCCCTTCCCTTCGCCCCCCTCTCCCTACCTTCCCTCCACTTCTTCCCCCTTTCCTTCTCCCTTGTCCCCCTCCCCCCTTCCCTTCCTCTTGCCCCCTCCCCCTTTCCCTTCCCCTTGCCCTCCCGCCCTTCCCTTCCCCTTGCCCTCCCCCCCTTCCTTGCCCCTTGTCCCCCTCCCCCCTTCCCTGCCTCTTCCCTTGCCCTCCTTCCTTCGTCCTTTCATCCCCCCCCCCTTGCCCTCCCCCCTTGCCCTCCCCCCTCGCCCTTCTGCAGGAGAAAAACAACCAATATCTGGCACCTTGGCGTCACCTTCTTCGTCCCGGTGGGAAGGGAAGGGAAGGATGAGGAGAGGAGAGGGAAGAGAAGAGAGGGGAAAGGGAGGGGAGTGAAAGTGTTGGGAGAGATATGAAGCAGAGGAAGAAAAGGAGGGAAGGGGAGAGAAAGGAAGAGAAGGGGGGAAAGGAGGGAATGGAAGAAGAGAGGAGAGAGGGAAAAAGAAGGGGAGTGAAGGGATTAGGAAGAAAGAGGATAGGAAAAAAAAGAAGAAATATCCCAGGATAAGGAAAGAAGAGAGAAAAGAAGAGGACGAAAGAACAGGAAACAAACACAAAAAGATAAACCAGTCCAGAGAGGTTGGAGAAGAGCGGGAAATGAAAACAGAACAAAAATATAGGAAAGGGATAGAGAAAAAAAAGAAACAAAATAACCAGAAAGAAGAGGGGAAAAGGGGGAGAAAACGAGGGGAAAGCCGAAGGATGTCGACGAGGATGGAGGAGCGAGAAGGACTTGGGAACAAAGGCTATGATGGATGCTCCACGCGGTGATGTGAGGATCGGGGAGGCTGACGAAAGCCGATCCCGTGTTGGGGTCGCCGAGGGGAAGGGCCGAGGGGAAGGACCGAGGGGAACGGCTGAAGGGAAGGACCGAGGGGAAGGGATGAGGGAAAGGACCAAGGCGAAGGGATGAGGGGAATGGCAAAGGGGAAGGGATGAGGGGAATAGCGAAGGGGAAGGGATGAGGGGAATGGGGAAGGGGAAGGACCGAGGGGAATGGCGAAGGGGAAGGGATGAGGGGAATGGCGAAGGGGAAGGGATGAGTTGAGGGGAAGGGATGAGGGGAATGGCAAAGGGGAAGGGATGAGGGGAATGGCAAAGGGAAGGGATGAGGGAAAGGGATGAGGGGAATGGCAAAGGGAAGGACTGAGGGGACGGCTGAGAAGGGATTGAGGTGAAGGACCGAGGGGAAGGACCGAGGGAAAGGACCGAGGGGAATGGCAAAGGGGAAGGGATGAGGGGAAAGGACCGAGGGGAAGGGATGAGGGGAATGGAGAAGGGGAAGGACCGAGGGGAATGGCAAAGGGGAAGGACCGAGGGGAAGGACTGAGGGGACGGCTGAGAAGGGCTGAGGGGATGGGTTGAGGGGAACGGCTGAGAAGGACCGAGGGGAATGGCAAAAGGGAATGACTGAGGAGAAGGACCGAGGGGATGGGTTGAGGGGAAGGACCAGGGGAACGGCTGAGGGGATGGGTTGAGGGGAACGGATGAAGAGAAGGACCGAGGGGAAGGGATGAGGGGAATGCCAAAGGGGAAGGGGACGGCTGAGAAGGACTGAGGGGATGGGTTGACGGGACCGGCTGAAGGGAATGGCAGAGGGGATGGCCTCAGGGGAGGATCTAAGGGGAACGGCTGACGGGATGGGTTGAGGGGAGCGGCTGAAGAGAAGGACCGAGGGGAACGGATGAGGGGAATGGCAAAAGGGAAGGGGACGACTGAGAAGGACTGAGGGGATCGGTTGAGGGGAAGGACCAGGGGAACGGCTGAGGGGATATGTTGAGGGGAACGGCTGAAGAGAAGGATCAAGGGGAAGGGATGAGGGGAATGGCAAAAGGGAAGGGGACGGCTGAGAAGGACTGAGGGGAACGGCAGAGGGGATGGCCTTAGGAGAGGAGCTAAGAGGAACGACTGAGGGAAAGGGATGAGGGGATGGCAAAAGGGAAGAACTGAGGGGACGACTGAGAATAAGGACTGGGGGGGAACAGCTGAGAAGAAGGACCGAGGGTATGCGTTGAGGGGAACGCTTAGGGGGATGGGTTGAAAGGAAAGGCTGATGGGTACTGGGCTGAGTGGATGGGTTGAGGGGAAAAACTGAGGGGAATGGCTGAAGGGAAGGACTGGGGGGGTTGGCTGAGAGGAAGGGGTGAGGGAAGGGACTGAGGAGAAGTGCTAGGAGAAGGACTGAGGGAAGGGACTGAGGAACGGCGCCTCATTTTGGTCG
>NC_091580.1:6720128-6722628 GCF_042767895.1 Penaeus vannamei | reverse complement strand
TTTCTTATAATCATTCACTATGTCATTATATACATCTATGTTTCTTATAATTATTCACTATGTCACTGTTGTTTCAATTTATAATTTCCGGTGTACCTTAATCAAACACAGTATAAAAATTGGTTTCTGACACTGTACTAAGTCACTTCATTTTTGTTGTTTATGTCTATTTTGTCCCTGGGTTTTTATTGGTCATCTAGCAATTTCAAAAAAAAATCCACAAGCCTAAGCGAGAGATAAGCCTATGGTAGCTTTGTATAAGTAGACCCTTTTTTTTGTCTTCGATTTTTTATTTTATTATTATTATTTTTTATTTTTTTTTTTATTTTTTTTTTTTTTGCCTTGTTATTACTGAATTATTTTCAAGGAAATGCACTGAATTATATCGCATAAATTGTTGGTGTCCAGAAAGGGGGTGGAGCTAGTGATGTCACCACCGTGAGATAATTTTAATCATTATAGATAAGCCATCCTCAGTTATTAATTACCCGACTACCATCTATACGAACTTGGAATAAGATAATAATAATAATAATAATAATAATGATAATAATAATAATAATAATAATAATGATAATGACAATGATAATAATAATAATAATAATAATAATAATAATAATAATAATAATAATAATAATAATAATAATAATAATAATAATAATGATAATGATAATAATAATGATAACAATAATAATAATAATAATGATAATAATAATGATAATAATAATAACAATAATAATTAAAATAATAATAATAACAATAATAACAATAATAATAATAATAATAATGATAATAATAACAATAATAATAATAATAACAATAATAAACTAACAAAACCGAGATCCCAAATCGAAGTCTTCCGCGACGCACCGGCAAGTAGGAATCCCATCCCGGGATCACTCCGCCCGCCCTTGCTCTTAATCCCGTATTAACGCCCCATTATTCGTTCTAATCCCGTCGTTTGGATCCCTCTCGGTTCGTCTCCTTCGGCGTCATTCCTCGGACCGGGAACTCCTCTGAGTCCTCGATTCAAGGGCGACGTTGGAGGAATGAAATGGACTTCACTTTTCCTCGGATTCGCTGCCGATAAAGATGGACGCGAGAAGTGGGTGGCCGGAGTAAGGAGGGATATAAGCGCCGACGGGACGGGACGCTTCGGCCGCGGGGGTTTTATGTCGGTTTATAACTGACGCGGAATTTGTGATATTGGCATTGCGTTTCTCTCTTTGCTGAGTGTGTGTGTGCGTATCTCTCTATCTCTCTCTCTCAATCTCTCTCTCTCTCATTCTATATATGTGTGTGTGTGTGTGTGTGTGCGTATCTCTCTCTCTCTCTCTCTCTCTCTCTCTTAATCTCTCTCTCTCTCATTCTATTTATGTGTGCGTGTGTGTGTGTGTGTGTGTGTGTGTGTGTGTGTGTGTGTGTGTGTGTGTGTGTGTGTGTGTGTGTGTGTGTGTGTGTGTGTGTGTGTGTGTGTGTGTGTGTGTGTGTGTTGTTATTAATATCATATTAGTTCTTTGTTACATTAGCGCATTAGAGTTAATTGTACCAGAATCTAAAAATCTCTTGTAATTTGAAGTAGTAAAAAAACGCAGCAATTTTATACATACCCTTTGTCATATCACAAACACAACATTTTCTAACGTTTCAGGCCATTATTCAAAATATAGAAGTATAAATAATCTAACGATGCTCTTTCAATGTCCTTGGAATTAAGTTTATATAGTTTACTGCCGATGCTTTCAAGATCTGCTTTCACTTCACCACAGAAATCATTTGGTAAAGCTGCGACGAAAATTATATAAACGACTATCGATTCGTACTGTACCATTTCGTATTAATAATTCGTGGAAGCCTTCATAACTTGTCAAGGTATTCGTCATTCAGAGGAAGATTCATAATATTTAAGAATTAAATTCGTAAATTTTAGTGTAAGACATGATTTTTACATGAAAGTAAGATCACATTCGTAAAAATGTGAACTCAAATATCTAAACTTGTAATTTTGAAACTGTTCGTAATATTTCTAAACAAATTTATAAATTCATGTTTTTTATAGATCACAAGAACAGTCATGATAAGAATAGAATATCCTGATTGATAATAATAGTGATAAGGATAATGAAAATTAGAATTATGATGCTAATGATAGCAATAATAATGATGATAATGATAATAATAAGAATGATAATGGTAATGATGATGATAACAGCAACCACGATTATGATATGAAAATGATGATTTTAATGTTAACGATGATAATGATAATAATGGTAATGATTAAAATGGTAATAATAATAACAATGATAAATGATGATGATAATAATAATAATGATTATGATAACAACAATAATAATAATGATAATAATAATTGCAATAAGAAATAGCAAAAATGTTAATGACAATGATAATGATAATAACGATAATAATGATAATAATGATAATACTGATAATAATAGTTATGATGAACATAATGATTATAACGAAACTGATGGCATTA
>NC_091580.1:6705128-6715128 GCF_042767895.1 Penaeus vannamei | reverse complement strand
TATTGTTTTTGTTGTTGTTGTTGTTGTTGTTGTTGGTTTTTTGCGGTCTTTTCATTCTTTCTATTTTTCTTTCTTATATCAGAATTAGAATATCAAAGGTATACGCTTGTTTACCATAGGTATTGTGTATAAACCATCAAGATTAAAATAAATGTATCTGATGTATTGCCTTTCATTTTACATTATTTCGTTCTTTTTTCTTTTTATCTTCCCATTTCAGACGATGAATTAAAACTAGAATAGTGATGCGTTCATCTGATTATCAAGAGTATTGTGTATGAATTGAAAGTGAAATGATTACATCTTTTGTATATTCCTCCAGCCTTCTTCCTTCCTCTATTCATCATATCTCGAAGCTAACACATATTTCTACCAATGCATCTCATTTTCTTACAATGATTACATCTGTTGTATATTCCTCCAGTCTTCTTCCTTCCTCTATTTATCAAATTTCGAAGCTAACACATATTTCTACCAATGCATCTCATTTTCTTACAATTATTACATCTGTTGTATATTCCTCCAGTCTTCTTCCTTCCTCTATTTATCAAATATCGAAGCTAACACATATTTCTAGCACTGCATCTCATTTTCTTACAAAACAAAGAAATTATCCCATCTGTGTGAGGAACAAGTAAGAAGTCATATATTACCTAAAAGTACCCAACGACACTGTAAGACACTGTGCTCTTCAATTTAGAAATGAGTATTGGTAATGAGTATTGGTAATGAGTATTGGTAATGAGTATTGGTAATGAGTATTGGTAATGAGTATTGGTAATGAGTATTGGTAATGAGTATTGGTAATGAGTATTGGTAATGACTATTGGTAATGAGTATTGGTAATGAGTATTGGTAATGAGTATTGGTAATGAGTATTGGTAATGAGTATTGGTAATGAGTATTGGTAATGAGTATTGGTAATGAGTATTGGTAATGAGTATTGGTAATGAGTATTGGTAATGACTATTGGTAATGAGTATTGACCCGATACATGTTATATTAAGTGAATTGACTATTGGTGTCTTCGAATTTTATCATAATCTGCAGTGATAATTAATTGTAGCAAAAAGGGAAAGGTATAATTGGTCTTACTAAAGGATGATAAATTGGTCTCACTAAAGGATGCGATTCTCCGTCTCTTGCACTTAGTCGTAGCAAATTTTCGACAAAGTATGAATTATGAATATTGCGGTTTTACAAGGCACACACATTCTGCATTTTGAGTGTTATAAAACTCACGCTAAAAAAAAAAAAAAAAAAAAAAAAAAAAAAAACATGGAAAAGCAATATAAATTAAATTGAATAAATCGATGTCATAAACACTATAAACCTATAAAAAAAACATGGGGAAGTAATTTCATTTAAATGTAATAAATGCATGTCATGAACATAAGTTTCATTGGACTTATCAAGAGAAATATGAATAAATATTTCCACAAAACACTCAGACGTAATTGCAATGGCGGAATGAGCATGATTATCTTCGAAAAATCAAGACAGAAAAATACAAAACATTCTATTTAATTTTGTGATTAATTCCCAGTAAAAAAAATAATAATAATAATAATAAAAAAAGACTAACCAAATTCCCGACTTGTTATTCGTTCTTCTTCTTCTTCTTCTTCTTCTTCTGCGTTTTCTTTTTCTTTTTACTCCTTCCTTCTTTTGCTTTTTCTTCATCTATTTTCACTTTCCTCCTTTCTTTTTTCATTTCTATCTTCTCTTTTTCTTCTTATAATGAGGATTTTAAACGGCAAAAGTTGGTCATTCAGCAAATGAGTTCCTTAATCAGATGATTTGGCTTAAAAAAAAAATGTAATTAAGATTATAAAGGACGAGGAAATCTTTCCCTTTTTGCGCGAAAAGAATGAAGTTTTGTAAGATTGATTGCTTGTCCTGCCGCCCGTCCTCCGTCCATTCTGTCCTCCTCCTCCTCCTCCTCCTCCTTCTCTTCCTCTTCTTCTCTTCCTCCTCCTCCTTCTCTTCCTCATCCTCCCTTTTTTCTCCTCCTCCTCCTCTTTCTCCTTCTCTCCCTCCTCCTCCTACTCTTCCTCTTCCTCCTTCTTTTTCTTCTCTTCCTCCTCCTCCTTCTTTTCCTCCTTATCTTCCTCCTTCTCTTTCTCCTCCTCCAACTCTTCCTCTTCTTCCTTCTCTTCCTCCTCCTCTTACTCATCCTCACCTTCCTACTCTTCCTCCTTCTCCTCCTCTTCCTCCTACTCTTCCTCCTTCTTTTCATCATTCACCTCCTCTTCCTCCTTTTCATCCTCCTTCTATTCCACTTCCTCTCTCTTCCTCCTCCTCCTTGCCATCCTCTTAATCCTCTTTCTTTTCCTCCTCATTATCATCATTATCCTTTTTCCTTCTTTCCTCCCTCCTCCTACTACTACTACTACTACTGCTACTACTTCTCCTTCCTCCTATTCCACCTCCTCTTATTCTTCTTCCTCTTCCTCTTTCTTATCATCATTTCATCCTCCCCATTTATCCTCATCATTATCATTATCATCCTTATCCTTCTTGAATCCTCCTCCACTTCTTCCTCCTCCTCCTCCTCCTCTTTCTTCCCCTACTCTTTCTCCCCCTTCTTTTTCCCCACCTAAACCACCTACACTTTCTCCTCCTCCTCCTAAAAAGTCCTCCTCCTCTTCCTCCCCTTCCTCTTCCTTCTCTCTCCCCCCTCTCTCTAATCTTCTCCCCCTCTCCTCTATCGCCTCCCTCCCCCCCCTCCCCGTGTATTCATCCACCAAGAGAAAGTAAGCATGGAAGAACTTTCTGTTTTTTTATCTCTTTTTATGAATCCAAATTGTCTGTCTGTAGAAGGCCTCTCTGTCTCTGTCTCTGTCTGTCTGTCTGTCTCTCTCTCTGTTTCTGTCCCTCTGTCTCTCTGTCTGTCTCTCTCTCTCTCTCTGTCTGTCTGTCTCTCTCTCTGTCTGTCTGTCTCTCTCTCTGTCTCTGTCTCTCTGTCCTTCTCTTTCTGTCTCTGTCTCTTTGTCTGTCCGTCTCTCTCTCTCTCTCTCTCTCTCTCTCTCTCTCTCTCTCTCTCTCTCTCTCTCTCTCTCTCTCTCTCTCTCTCTCTCTCTCTCTCTCTCTCTCTCTCAATTTTTCTTTTTATCTCCCTTTTATCTTCTCCAAGCGTCATCTTATTTTGATGTCTCCAATGAAAGTGTAAATTGGACATTATTTTCCTATCTCGTCTGCAGTTATTTTTCATCCGTATCTGCATTTCTGTTCGTTCTTTTCTAAATTGGTTCAGTCTCGTGAGTGTGTGTGTGTGTGTGTGTGTGTGTGTGCGTGTGTGCGTGTGTGTGTGTGTGTGCGTGTGTGTGTTTGAGTGTGTGTGTGTGTGTGTGTGTGTGTGTGTGTGTGTGAGTGTGTGTGTGTCTTTGTCTCTCTATTTTCCTATTCTTCCTCTTTCTCCTTCTCCACCTCTTATATCCTTCCTCCCCCACCACTTCCTTCTCTTCTTCCTTCTCTTCCTCCTCCTCTTCTTCTCCTACCCTTCCTCCTCCTCTTCCCTCCAATCTTACCCCCCCCGTCCACCCCAAGGTCCACCTCCCCCCACCCCCATGCCCCTCATGCACTCAAACTCCCCCCATGCACTCAAATTTTCCCCACCAAGACTGCAGTTTTCCCCTAGATGCCTTACCTGTTTTCCCCTCTTTTCCCTACGGACTTTCCCCTCGTCTGCGGGTTCCCCTTTGTCATCCCACACCTGATACTCCCCTTGCCCCTTTGCGTTTCCCCTCGACACACTTATTCCTACCCTTTTGGCAAAAAAAAAAAAAATAAGTGGACAATAGTCACCCCTCGTTTTCCCCTTCATTTTTTTTTTCTCTCTCTCATAAATTACGTTCATAATTTCGCCCGGGCTTTGTTCGTGTTGTTGTTGTTATTGTTTGCCTTTATTACTTGTTTTCATTTTATTGTGAAATTCTTCCCTCTTCAATTTTTTTTTCGTAAATCAATGTTATTTTTTCAATTATTTTGTTATTAGTCATTGTTTGTGGTTATTGTTTTTCATGACTAATATATCTTAGATTATCATTCTATTGATCCTTTCTATTACTGCATGCATTATATACGTTTTAAACATGATCCTAGGACAGTATTTATGGATTTAATTTTATTCTACTTCACACTTCTCAATCTTTTTGAAAACTGTTTCCAGTTTGATCGTAATACATTTATGAGTCTAATTTCACTTTACGTCATTTCCTTTCATTTCTACGGCCTCTATTCTCCTCATAATTTCTTCGGCATTTCACCCACTTGCAAGAAAACCCCTTTTTTCCCCCTCACTAATCCTTCATCTCAAGTCACGCTGTATATATTTCCTCTCTCTGAAACGCGCCAACATTCCTCTCTCTTCCTCGCAGAAATAAGTCATATTTTTTTTTTTTTTTTTTTTTTTGCCGCACTCAAAATACAATCACAGAGGCATTCACTTATTTTATGCCACCTCACAAAGGCACCTCTTGCTCTCACTCCTTCTTCGCTTCTTCTTCTTCTTCTCCTTCTTTATCTCCTCCTCCTTCTTCTTCTCTATTCTTCTTCTCCTTCTTCTTCTTCTTCTTCTTCTCCTTCTTCTTCTTCTTCTTCTTCTTCTTCTTCTTCTTCTTCTTCTTCTTCTTCTTCTTCTTCTTCTTCTTCTTCTCCGTCTCCTCCACCTCCCCTCCTCCTCCTCATCCTTCCTCTCCCTCTACTTAGCTTACTGAATCCCCCCCTCCTCCTCCTCTTCATCCCAATTCCACTTTTCCCGACCCGCCTTCTGGTATGCTCTTCCTTCCTCATTCTACTCTCTTTGCCTCTCTCTACCTCATTTCTCTCTCTCTCTCCTTCTCTCTCTCTCTCTCTCTCTCTCTCTCTCTCTCTCTCTCTCTCTCTCTCTCTCTCTCTCTCTCTCTCTCTCTCTCTCTCTCTCTCTCTCTCTCTCTCCATCTATCTATCTTTCTATTTATTTATCTATTTATCTTTCTATCTCTCCCGGTTTCTTTCTTTCTTTCTCTCTCTCTCTCTCTCTCTCTCTCTCTCTCTCTCTCTCTCTCTCTCTCTCTCTCTCTCTCTCTCTCTCTCTCTCTCTCTCTCTCTCTCTCTCTCTCTCTCTCTCTCTCTCTCTCTCTCTCTCTCTCTCTCTCTCTCTCTCTCCCGGTTTCTTTCTCTCTCTCTCTCTCTCTCTCTCTCTCTCTCTCTCTCTCTCTCTCTCTCTCTCTCTCTCTCTCTCTCTCTCTCTCTCTCTCTCTCTCACCTCCTCATCCTCTTGGCCTACTCCTCCCCCTGCTTCTCCCACCCCCACCTCTTCCTCTTCCTCTTTCACCTCTTCTGATCCACTTCCTCCTCTCCAGCTCCTCTTTCCACTTTCTCCCCTCTTCCCTTCCTCTTCTTGTGCATCTCACTGATTTAGAGAAAAAAGGGCTTTCCAAATAGCGTCATGTTTTATTGCGTCATTTGAAGCGAATTGCAGTTGAGGTGCCATTGTTTGCACATTATTTGCAATCGCTCTTCAGCATCTCCCTGATCTTTCACGGGCGGGGGGCTCCTACTCTCTCATCCCCCTCCTCTCCCCTCCTCTTGATCCCCCTCCTCTTATCCTCTCCCTCCTCTCTCCCTCCCTCTCCCTCCTTTCCCTCCTCTCTTCTCCTGCAAACCTCTTTTCTGATACACCCCTCCCCTCCCATCCCATCCCTCCACTATCCTCTCCTTTCTCCGATCCTTCTCGTCACTTAACATCTCCCTCCCACCTCTCCTTCCCTTCCCCCAACACTCAGCACCTCTACCCTCTTCCTTCCCCTTATCCCCCGTCTCCCTCCTCCCTCCCCTCGCCCCATCTCAGCCTCCCTCCTCCCCCTTTCCCCTCCCCTCGCCTCCTCCTCCCTTCCCCGTCTCCCTCGCCCATCTCCCCCGCCTCCCTCCTCCCTTCCCTCCTCCCTTCCCCCTCCCCAGCCTCCCTCGTCCCTTCCCCTCCCTCCCCCGTCTCCTCCCTGCCTCCCTTCCCCCTCCACCCTCCCCCACCTCCCTTCCCCCTCCCCTCCCCCATTCCCTCCTCCCTTCCCTTTCCCCTCGCCCCCTCCCTTCCCCCTCCCCTTTCCCTTCCCCCATCTCCCTCCTCCCTTCCCCCTCCCTTCCCCCCCCCCTTTCCCCCTCCCCCTCTCCCCCTCCTCCCTTCCCCCTCCTCTCCCAAGGTTTATTGTGTCTATTAGAGAGGAGCGCCGTTCGCCCGTCGCCGCCGGACCAAGCCTGGCAGCGACCGAAACGCGATTCGGAATCTCTGAGACGCGAGTGATTCGAAAAGCCTCAAAGCCTGATTCGAAAAGCCTCAAAGCCGTTCGCGATAAGATTGATACACTGCGAGGAAACGGAAAAACAAATCCTTAAAACAAAAACAAATAATAATAATAATAATAATAATAAAATACTGAAAATTATTGTATACAAATAATATATAAACGAAAGGTATTATAAACTTTTGTATACTACTCCTCCTCCTCCTCCTCCCTCTCTCCCTACTCCTCCTATATCCTTCCTTCCCTCCTTCCCTCCCTCCCTCCCTCCCTTCTCCTCTCTCCCTCCTTCCCTCCTTCCCTCCCTTCCCTCTCCCCTCCTCCTTCCCTCTCTCTCTATCAGCACGCATCCACCTCTTTCCTCCCCTCCCCCCTACCCCACCCTCACCCCCCCTCCCCCCCCCCTCCCCCAGCTTTCATTTGATCCCCGAGGCAAGAAAACGCAACGCTCGCCTCACACAGTTGCAAAGATATCTCCATCCACCGCCGCCCGGGTTGCAGTAATCAGTTGTTCAAACAGAGAATAATGTCTGTGTGTTTTTTTTTTTTACGTTTTTTTTTCTCTCTTTTTTGAAAGGTGTGGGGGAGGAAGAGGGAGGGAGGGAGGAGGGAGGAGGAAGGAGGAGTGAGGCGAGAGGAGGGAGGAAGGAGGAGGGAGGAGGAGGAGGAGGAGAAGGGAGGAGGGAGGGAGGAGGAAGAAGGAGGGAGGGGAGGAGTGAGGGAGGAGGAGGGATAGGAGTACGGCGGCGTATTCGAGAAGGAGGGGAGGTGGAAGGGGCGGGGTGGGGGGAGTGGAGGGAGGAGTACGTAGGGGTGGAGGAGGAAGCGGATGGAGGGGAGAAGGAGGAAGATAAGGGTAAACGGAGTGAAGGGAGGGGGGGAGAGGCTAGAGAAAGCAGGAGAGGGAGAGAAAAGGAGAAGGGGATAAGTGGGTAGAGGGGAAAAGAGGGGAGAGGGAGAGAGGGAAGGGAAAAGGAGAACCAGAGAGAGAAAGAAGGAAGAGAGGGAATAAGGATAAATATCAAGTGGGTCGACATGAATGAGAGAAGGGAGACGAAAAAATGAATATAGGAAGGCAGTAGAGGTAACGGAGAAAGGGGAAGGAGAGAAGATAGAAAAAGGAAAGAGGGAAGGAAAAGGAATAGAGACGGGGAGAGAAAAAGAACAAGAAAACAACAAAAAGGGAATAAAATAAACAGTTGCTAAAATTTAAAAAGAGAGAGGAGAGTGTGTGAGGAGAGAGGGAGAAAGGAAGGAGAAGAAGAAGAAAGGAAGAGAGAGAGAGAAGAAGAAGAGAGAGAGAGAGAAGAGAAGAAAGAGAGAGAGAAAGAAGAAAGAAATTGAACAGACAGACAGAGAGACAGAGAAGGAAGAAAGACGAACAGATTCAGACAGACAGACAGAAACAGAGAAAAAGAGAGAAAGAGAGAGAGAGAGAGAAAAGAAGAGAACAAAGAAAGAGATTAGAGGAACATTAGCCTCAGCAACGTCACTACTCTACCGTCTCCTGCAGCGTCTGTGTACTATTCGACCTCCTTCAGATCAAAGATGAAGCTGGGTCGCGATAACAAGTAAATATTGACCTCTTTTGAAACACCAGAATCATTACTATTAGGTACATAGACTTACCTCTTACCTCTTACCTTAAGTCTTACCTTACTTACTTACTTACTTACTTACCTCCGATTGCCTGGGGTATCGAGGCGTATTATGAAGTGTGTTCTTAATAGGTTGGGAAAAAAGAGAGAAAAAAAAACTGACAAAGGAGAAAAAGACAAGGAGAGATAAGATACGAAAAATATATATGTATTTATGTGTGTATGTGTGTGTCGCGTTTGTGTGTGTGTGTCGTGTTTATGTGTGTGTGTGTGTCGTGTTTGTGTTTGTGTGTGTGTGTCGTGTTTGTGTTTGTGTGTGTGTGTCGTGTTTGTGTGTGTGTGTCGTGTTTGTTTGTGTGTGTGTGTCGTGTTTGTGTGCTGTATGTCGTGTTTGTTTGTGTGTGTGTGTCGTGTTTGTGTGTGTGTGCGTGTGTCGTGTTTTTGTGTGTGTGTGTGAGTATATTGCCAAAAAAAAAGAAAAAAAATAATAATATATAAATAAATAAATAAATATATATATATATATATATATATATATACATATATATAGATATAGATATATATAAATATATATAAATATATATACATATATATATATATATACATATATATATATATATATATATATATATATATATATATATATAAATCATATATATATATAGATATATATATAAAATATATATATGTGTGTATATATATGTAAATATATATATATATATATATATATATATATATATATATATATATATATATTTATTTATAAATGATATATATATATATAAATGCAAGTAAGACGAATATCTTTTTATATCAGGAAGATGATATACTTATCATTATCTGATAAAGGAAAAGTAGGTGATGAGGAATAATTAAAATACATTTTTTTTTTTTCGGACACTCATCAACAAACCTCTTAAATACCTCTTCCCCTCCGATAAAAAGTAAGAAAACGAATGAGAAAAAGAAGCAGATTAAGGATGAGGATAATGATAGTGATAATGATGGTGAAAGTAATGATAATAATGATAATAATTATAATTATACTACTAATAACAATGATAATTTTAACAATTATGATAAAGATAATAATATAGAGAAGGAGGAGGAGGAAAAGAGGAATAATAAAATAAAGAAATAAAGAACGTATGAGAAGAAAAATAAAGATAAAAGAACTCGGATGCAATAGAATCTTTGTGCTTACGTCATCACTGTATCAAGCTTTCCTTAATCTTACCACGTCAATTATCCATTCTTTCAATTCTCAATTATTGTCGATTATCCGTCGATTCCTCTGCTCCGTCCAAGGCCAATCTTTTCCTTATCTATTAATTTCTTTTCTTTCTTTCTTTTCTTTCTTTCTTTCTTTCTGTCTTTCTCTCTCTCTCTCTCTCTTTCTTTCTTTCTTTCTTCCTTTCTTTTCTGTTTCCTTTCTTCCTTCCTTTCTTTTTTTTTACTTTCTTTCTTTTTCTCTCTTTCTTTCTTTCTTTCTTTCTTTTTTCTTTTTTTTCTTTTTCTCTTCCTTCCTTTATTTTCTTTTCTTTTTTTTCTATTCTTTTCTTTTTTTACCACGTCAACTGTTGATTTCTTTTATCCGTTCTGTTCCATGTCCGAAAGAAACAGATAGATAGATATAGATTTTTTTTTATATCTATCTGTCAAGCTCTCCATCTGACTGTCTGTTTATCTGTCTGTCTGTCTATGTGTCTTGTTTTTATGTCTGATAGTTTATGCAGCTGTAAGGATATATGTGTGTTTATGTATGTTTTTGTGGGTATGTGTGTTTCTGGGGTATGTTTACGTCGTGTGTGTGTGTGTCGTATGAGTGTATGTGTGTGTGTGTTTGTCGTGAGTGTGTGTGTGTGTTTGTGTCGTGTTTGCGTGTGTGTGTGTGTGTGTTTGTGTGTGTCGTATGAGTGTATGTATGTGAGTGTCGTGTGTGTGTGTGTGTGTGTGTGTGTGTGTGTGTGTGTGTGTGTGCGTGTGTGTGTGTGTGTGTGCGTGTGTGTGGTGTGTGTGTGTGTGTATGTGTGTGTGTGTGTCGTGTGTGTGTATGTGTGTGAGTGTCGTGTGTGTGTGTGTGTGTGTGTGTGTGTGTGTATGTGTGTGTGTGTGTGTGTG
>NC_091580.1:6692628-6695128 GCF_042767895.1 Penaeus vannamei | reverse complement strand
AAGGTTATAATTTTAATGAATGCTGCAACTAATCTGCTTCAGAATGCATAATTATCAACTATTCTCTTCTCTTCTATTAGTATGATCTCTTTATCCTTTTTATTTTGATATGAGTTTTCTGTTGTCTGCATTTCTTTGTCATATAAATACCGTTTCCATCTATTTTATAAGTACAGGATTCATACTTATAAAAGTGTTCAATGATCCTGTGATTTTTTTGTTTCCTTTTTTTCATCGTTAAACTTTTTTTCTTTTTTTCTTTATTTTTGAATGAAATTGATATGATAAAACTAAGTGTCGATTAGAATAATAATACAAATAGAGACCAAGATGTATTGAAAAGTTCTAATTGAAGGGAAAAAAGGATGAAAATAGTGCCATACAGCAAGTCGGTAGTGATGAAAATGAGGGACGCTGAGTGCTACTAAGAAGAGAGAGAGAGAGAGAGAGAGGGAGGGAGAAAGAGAGAGAGAGAGAGAGAGAGAGAGAGAGAGAGAGAGACAGACAGACAGACAGACAGACAGAGAGAGAGAGAGAGAGAGAGAGAGCGCGAGCGAGAGAGACAGACAGACAGACAGACAGAGACAGACATACAAACAGAGACAGACAGACACACACACACACACACACACACACACAAACACACACACACACACACACACACACACACACAGACAGACATAGACAGACAGACAGACAAAGAAAATAAAATGACAAGAAAAAAAATACCACAAGATTTCCAAATGAAACTCTGATAACCTCCTTTAAAAAAAATCCTTATTGGCGTATGACTACCTTTGTTTTTTTTTAATGGAGAAAATCAGTGTTTATGAGATTCCTTTTCTCGTATCCTATTGCTGGGAAAAAAATCGCTGTGATAGCATAAGACACGAAATTGAGAAGAATAAAGGATAATACAATAAAAGAATAAATACATAGATGAATAAATGACTATGTGAGTAGTTATTGGATGAAGAGGACATAGAAAGGAGAGAAGAAGCGGTACCAAAATGTGGATGACTTATGTTAGAAAGAAAAAAATATATACCCTGGCCGCTATTTTCTGTGTGTATTGCAGGAAGGTATTTTAGCACCTATCAACATGAAGAATATTGCTCTCTCTATATCTGTCTGTCTATCTATCTATCTATCTATCTGTATGTCTGTCTATCTATCTATCTATGTATCGATCCATCTATCGATATATATTTATCTCACTCATTTCCCCTCCCTCCATCTAACCCTCCTTCGCACCCTCCATCTACCCCTCCTTCCCACCCACTCCACTCCCAACCCATCCCCCTGCCCCCCCCCCACCCCCAACCCCATTATCACCCCCAACCCATTAAAGAACCAATCACCACCCACCCCAACCCTTCCTCCTCCCCATGATTTGAGACACCCCCCTTCTCCCCCGACCGAGCATCGACGACCTGCTACCCCCTCCCCTCCCATCATCCCCCACCCCAACCCTTCCTCCTCCCCATGATTTGGAACACCCCCCTCCCCCTCCCCCCCCCATTATCCTGATCTAGACTCCCTCATTATCCTGATCTAGACCCTCCCCCCAATTATCCTGATCTAGACCCCCCCCCATTATCCTGATCTAGACCCCCCCCCCATTATCCTCATCTAACCCCCCCCATTATCCTCATCTAGACCCCCCATTATCCTGATCTAGACTCCTCCCATTATCCTGATCTAGACCCCCCCCCCCCCCATTATCCTGATCTAGACCCGCCCCCCATTATCCTGATCTAGACCCCCCCCCCATTATCCTGATCTAGACCCCCCCATTATCCTGATCTAGACCCCCCCCCATTATCCTGATCTAGACCCCCCCCCATTATCCTGATCTAGACCCCCCCCCCCCAGTATCCTGATCTAGACCCCGCCCCCCCACACCCACCGACCCCCAGATCCTGAGTCGTCGGAACTGCTGTCTTGGTCGACCTGTCTCCCTCCTTCAAGATCACTCAAGAAAGCGCTTGCAATCTCCTTGAGCACGTGCAGTGTGCTTGTGCATGTGGAGGCCGAAGAGGATTTAATACCGCGATGTGATTTGGAGAGAAAGAAAATGAAAGAAAAGAAAGAAAAGAAAAAAATCATTTGGGTATCCATGGTTGATGAATATTTGCGTTTAATGAATAGATTATTTTCTTATCATATGAATTATTAATTATGTTTTCGTTTCGTTTCTTTCTTTTTTACTAGTTATTTCGAAAGAAATATATCTTTCTATATTTCTAAGTGAACGATATCGAACAGGAAGTACAAGACAATAAGAATAAATATTGTCTTTTCTTATACAGAGTTTCTTCAAATGATAAAGATTCCGAATGGTGTCAAACGGGAAGTGAATATATAAACAAAATAATTAATTGATTGATTAACTAATAAAGTAATTAAAGATCTAGCCCAGGATATGTGCGTGAGATTATCAATACAGTGAATGCCTACGATGAATGGGGTAATAAGCAGTTAGAAAATGAGTAAAATG
>NC_091580.1:6682628-6690128 GCF_042767895.1 Penaeus vannamei | reverse complement strand
TCGAGACGGTTTTCGAAACGGTTCACGAGACTTTTGAGCGTGACTGTACCTTGGGTGGCTCTTTAAAAATATACATGATGGATGAAAATAGTTCTCGGTGATTACTTGTCTTCTTATTCATATTTCAAAATGTGAAAATGAAGCAGTTTCTTATTTAGAAAAAAAATAAGATGAAAGTTAATTTATTGTTGTGTGTGTGATAATGAATTAACACTGTTCTCTTTATCTTATCTTTCACAGGTAAGAGGAGGCGTTTTCACAACAGAGTGTCGAGGTTTATGGGTAAAGTAGTTTGTCCCTGATTATCATTATCAACATTTTTTGTATATATTCATTACCGTCATCATAACACTTTTCTTGTTATTCATTATCATGATCAATTTTGATAGGCTTGATTTTGGCAAAATAATCTTGTTGGCAATTAAATAAAGGACCATTCATCGCTATATTAGATAAGAACAATCATGAGTATGAACGTCGTCATAATAGTCATCATCACCATCGCCTTCATCATCATCATCACCGCTGCCATCATCATCATCACCATTACCACCACCACTGACATCATAGTCATCATAATCACTATCATCATCAATGTCACTACAGTAGATAATAGTTATCCCACGACCTCATCTATAATTTCTAATCAGAAAAAAATACTAACAGTTTCCTTTTCACTGTTATTATAGTATGATGTATGATTACTTAGGTTTGAACTGGTTATATAATTAATAAAATAATCAGCTTTAGTCTTAGTAACAGTAGGGATATTAGTGGTGCCAGTAGTAAATTTAGTAGTAGCAGCGGTTGTAGTTTTATAGTAGGAGTAGTTGTAGTATTAGTTCTAGTGTCAGCAGTGGTAGTAGTAATAGATGTAGTAGCAGTGATAGTGAAAGTAGTAGCAGTGGTAGTGGTAGTAGTAGTAGTAGTCATTGAGGTATTAGTTGTAGTAATAGTAATAGCGGTAGAGAAAGTAGTAGAATTAATAAAAGTAGAAACAGTAGCTGTATTAATCATAATAGTAGTAGTAGTAGTAGTATATAGCAGTAGCAAGAGTAATAGTAAACGTAGTCGTTGTAGTAGCAGTAGTAGTAGTTGCTGTTGTTGTAGCAGAAGTGCTAGTAGTAGTAATAATATTTGTAGTAGTAATAGTAGCGGCAGCAGCAGTAACAACAGTACTGGTAGTTGAGCAGTAGTAGCAGAAGTAGTAATGTTTGTCGCTGCTGCTGCTGATGCTCTAGTTCACGTTATACTAGTGATCGTAATAGCACTGTAGCACTATTAATCATTACTATTTGTAGCAATAGTACCATAGGGTTTTCTTTGCCTTCAGTATCATTGTTAAAATGACTATCATTTCTTTAATAAGAATAGTAATGTCAATATCTTTATGTTTCCTTTGCATCTTTAACATTATTGTTGTTTTGTCATCATAAACAATGTCTTTATCATAATCACTGAGAAGGTTGTTGTTCGTTAGATTCTTTTTATTTTAACTATTGTTATCACCTTCATCATTAACATCGATGTGCAACTATTACTGTTATTCATAGTTATTGTTATTGTTATTGTGTTATCCTGCCTTTATCAAGACCATCATCACCATCTTTATAATCATTATCATTTTCACTATTTTTTAAAAAGTATGACAAGTACCTAAAAAATGAAAATACATGAAAATAGTGTTAATAGTGTTTCTGTACATACATATTAAAAGTGAAATTGCGTATATATATCATTTTAGTAAAACGCTGATTTTTTTTCTTTTTTATACAATTTTGTGTGTTCGCGATACGGACAAATTTCTGTCAAAAATATATATATATTTTATCGTGTCGTGCATTTTGAGTTTTGCAATAGCATTTGAAAGGTTTACTGGTTTTATGAATAACCACCGCGTCATTAATGACTATTGTTCTCTTTTTATGTGAAATCAATGTTTTTTTTACCCTTTTTTAACATATGCAGGTAATCAAATAAAATCGGGAAAATGTCAATGCTACATTTCACTTTTTTTCTTTCTTTTTTTTCTTTTTTGTTTTTCTTCTTTTTTTTTTCTTTTTTTTGCATTTTTTATTAACAGTCTGACGCGGTTATTTTTGGGTAGAAAAAATATGTAGGTATCTGGGTTATTGGCGTTATTTCACAGGTTTATTTACAGGTTTTATTAACATTCGGTCTGTCAGCTTTAGGATTTACTCTGGGAGGTGATCATGAGTTCCGTTTGGCGAGGTTGCTGCGATGTGTGTGTGTGTGTGTGTGTGTGTGTGTGTGTGTGTGTGTGTGTGTGTGTGTGTGTGTGAGTGAGTGTGTGTGTGTGTGTGTGTGTGTGTGTGTGTGTGTGTGTGTGTGAGTCGTGCGTGTGAGTGAGTGTGTGTGCGTGCGTGCGTGTGTGTGCGTGCGTGCGTGTGTGTGCGTGCGTATGTGCGTGCGTGTGTGTGTGTTTGACTACATAGATGTGATATATCATTATTTTTACCCCAGCTTCCTTGATAACGACATATGCATAATCATATGATATACCTAATTGCTCTCCAGAAACTCTTGTATGAGAATATAACAATAAACAATAATGGTAGCATGATCTAGCAGGCTTATATTGTGAAAGAACGTCATATAACAAAGAATGGTCTAAAACATGATGGAATTGAATATCACACACGTATTAATAGCACTTAATAACTCCTTGGAGCACTAGCAGCATTAATGATAATGAAATTACTGCTAATTATGCTCATATAATGATACTGATTGTAATCGTAATGATGATCATGATGGTACCCATAAATAAAATTATGGTATTAATGATGCTATTCATATTAATGATTCTTATGTCAATTATAGATTTTGAATCACAGAAAAAAACATTAATAAATAATTCTTATGCGTAGTCTATTGAAATCAGTTTTTATTTTTTTTTAATAATCAAATTATAAAACAAAGAAAAAAAACATGGTGTATTTTAAGGTTACTGCTCATAGCAAGTAAGATCATGTTAGAACATTTTCTCTCTTCAACTTTTCAAGAAATTTATAGAAAAAAAAACTACATCATCATTATGAATACATAGATGCATATATATTTACTGTTTTACAGATTTAGAGATTAGTAAATGATCTGATAGACATATTTACTGCTACGTCTGTTTTATATATTCACAAACACAGACACAGATTTATTGTCTGTGGCGGTAAGTGAGACACAGGCGGCCAGTCTTTAACAAATTTCCAAAGAAACTAAGAATTTTAAGATTCATCTTCATTAGATTTTATATATTATTTTCCTGGTGTAGGCTGGTATTACTAAGCATATGCAGATGATATTCACTGGATTGTAGACAAACAGTTATATGGTAATGATAGTAATAATAATGATAATAATGATGATGATGATAATAATAATAATAATAATAATGATGATGATAATAATAATAATAACGATAATAAGAAAGAAAGAAAGAAAGAGAGGAGAAAAATCACAAATTAATACATAATGACCAATAAATGAGAAATGATAATAATAAATTAATAAATAACGCCCACTCATATAATATAATTTGAGTAATACTGCCTCCTGTTTTACTCTACCGCGATGCCCTATTCGATTGCATCGCTGATAAGGCTATTCGTGGGGAAAATATCAAATGAAGGTATCAGATGGAGGGAGATAGAGGAGAGGAGAGAGGGAGGGAGGGATGGAGGGGAAGAGAGGGAGGGAGGGATGGAGGGGGAGGGAGGAAAGGTGGGAGGGATGGAAGGGAAGAGAAGAAGGGAGGGAAGGAGGGAGATAGAGGAAGGAAGGAAGGGAAATGATCACGTAGATATTTATTAAAACTCAAATGTATTTATTATTGTTAAATTTGCAACATGATAGATTCATCCGGGCTGTTTGCTTGTGTGTTTGTGTTTGTGTGTGTGTGTGTGTGTGTGTGTGTGTGTGTGTGTGTGTGTGTGCGTGCGTGTGTGCGTGTGTGTGTGTGTGTGCGTGCGTGTGTTATCTTGAAAAGTCACTAACAAACAAACAGGCGCAGTTAAATTGCTTAAAGACATAAAAATGGAAAATTCGATATTTAGGACAACAAAAAACGACAAATCATAGCAAGAAATCTCCCATATAAGGAATACCCTTCACGTATTTGGATATTAAATTCGAAAAAAAACAACAACATGAACTCCACCCAACAAGACCAAAAACGCGATATTCAATGGGGACAGAAACTTTTCCCTTGGCAAGCCGTATCTCAGGAGAACAATGGGCGCAAAGTTGATAATGACGGCAGCTTTTTTTTGCGCTTACCAGGGTTATGAGACCCCTGTGCTCGCCGTGTTTACAGAGCAATGTTTACCGCTGCCTTTCTCGCGGTGTCGCCTTTGGGAGGAGACGGAGCGAGACAAGGACTCCACAGGTGATCTTTTCTATTGCTAGAGGAGAGAAAAGGGATTTTTTTCATTTATTTATGTTATTTACTTTTTATTCATTTGTTGTTGTTGTTTTTTTAATTAAAGATATGATTGTTTTCTACCGTTAAGGAAGGAATGAAAGTATTGTTTTCCATTGTTAACAGGAAAATAGAGATTTTTTTCTATTGTTAACTGAAAGTAGTGTTTTCCCATTGTTAGTAGAGAAAACGAGTGTTTTTTTATCGTTTTCAAAGAAAAAAATCCCTATCGTTAACATAAATTAAGAATATAGAATGGATTTTTTCCATCTTGAAAAGTAAGAAAAAAAAAGAAAAATAATTTTCGCTCGCAAAGAGAAAGAAAGAAAAGGCCACAGACTAAAAAACCGACCGTCCAAAAATACCGAAGACAGAAGGCGAAAAATCTCCCACGAAGCAGGAGTCGAATCCTTGAAGCACCGTCTCGAAGCAGCCGCCGGTTCGTCATCGGTTCGAAACTTGCCAGGGTACGAAGTCAGAGGAACTGGAAAATAGTGGGAGAGAATGGAGCTTTTTAACGCTGCGACGATAAAGTCTGAATTACGGTTGCAATTGGACACGGGGGAACGAAAACTTAAAAGTGGAAAATAAAACACTTCTCGGCAGATAAGACGCCAGCTGTGAAACATGAGGAAACTTTCGCAAATAGAAAAAAAATTACAGTATTCATTCCCCTTTTATTTTATATTTTCTTTTCTTCTTCTTTTCCCATTCCACAAACTTCTTCACCAAAACTGACCCATGATTCATACCGCGATTTGATTATGACATCAATTAATATTCCCTCCATTTCTTTCTTTCTCCAAAGCCCCACAAATTATACAAAGTGTCACAGGTCTTAGGCTTAGCATCTTCATCCTCAAGACAAGAAAATTTATAGGCCTACGCTCGCCTTTCCTCGCCAACCCAAACCAGAGTATTGATGAGGGTGTATAACATCTCCATTAAACAGACACCGCCACGTCCCCCGCCCCAATCAATCATCCCCAGCGTGCAGCTAAAGGCCAAAGTTGCGTGGAAACATAATGGGAATTTAAACCCTAATGCCCCGGACTTAATAAGGGGTGTAACACTATCTTCCCGAAATCGATGTAAACACAAAGCTTCTCAGAAACTTTTTTTATTTTTATTTTTTTTCCGGGAGAGGTAGGAAGGGGGGTGGGGGTGATTAATTAAAGTTTCCCCATAAGGATAACGTTTAGAGGCTTGTTTGATGGGGAAGCGGCCTTACGTAGGGTAAATATTATTTGAACTTGTGGCGTGGCAGCTTAGGTGGACATCTTGATAATCTATGTATAATACTTATTTTCTAATTGCATACGTAAATCATACTTATATACATACTTGTACTTACAGATGTAGCTACACACGCAGTCATATATACACACAGTTGTGTATATATATAGGTAGATATAAAGAGGGATACATACATACAAACGTACATGTATGTATGTACGTTTGTATGTATGTATGAATGTATGTATCCGTCTATGTATCTACCTATACATATACACAGCTATACATACAATCATTCATCTGCAGATATAGATATGTACATAGCAATAGATACAGAGAGACAGGGAGAGATAGCAGAGAGAGAGAGACAGGCAGATATACAGACAGAGACAGACAGATAAAGACAGACACCGCCAAAAAAAAAAAATAATAAAAAAAAAAAAAAAAAAAAAAAAAAAAAAAATATATATATATATATATATATATATATATATATATATATATATATATATATATATATATATATATATATATACATAATACACCCCTACCAGTAACCTTCGCCCTTAGACAGAATCTGAAGGACCATCCCGGTTCCATGAAGTCCTGTGGGAGAAGGGGAGTGGCACCCCCTCCCTCCCCCCTCCCACCCCCTCCCCCCAAAGGACTCAGCCTGCGCCGTGCTTGCAATCAAACGACCTCAAAGGACCTTCCTTCTCCTGTGCCTTCGTTATGAGGGGAGAGGGGAGAGGAGGATGGAGGGGGAGAGGGTGGGAAGGATGGAGGAGGAGAGCGGGAAGGAATGAGGTGGAGAGAGAGGGAAGGATGGAGGGGGAGGGAGGGGAGGAGGGAGGGGGAAGGGAGGGAAGGATGGAAGGGGGAGGGAGGGAAGGATGGAGGAGGGGAGAGAGGGAGGGAATGATGGAGGGGGAGGGGAGGGGAGGATGGAGGGGGAGGGAGGGAAGGATGGAGGGGGAGGGAAGGAGGGAGGGAGGAAAGGAGGGAGGGAGATAGAGGAAGGGAGAGAGAGTGGGAATGATGGAGGGGGAGGGAGGGAAGGATGGAAGGGGAGGGAGGAAAGGATGGAGGGAGATAGAGGAAAGGAAGGATGGAGGGGAAGGAGAGAAAGGGAGGGAAGAAGGGAGATAAAGGAAAAGAGGAAGGGAAAGATGGAGGGGGAAGGAGGAAGGAAGGGAGGAATGGATGGAGGGAGACAAAGGGAGGGAAGAATGGAGGGGAAGGAGGGGAGAGAGAAGGGATGGAATGAAGGAGGAAAGGAAGAAGAAAGGGAAGGGGAGAGAAAGAAGGAGAGGAAGGATGGGAGGGAGGGAGGGAAGAGATAAAAAGAGAGACAGAACGGGAGATAGAAGGAGAAAGAGAGAACGAAGAAAGAAAGAGAAAGAGTGAACGAAGAAAGAAAGAGAAATAAATAAGAATGAGGGAAGTAAGAGATAGAGAGACAGTGGAAAGAAAGACAAAGAGAACTAGAGCGGGGGAAGAAAGACAAAAAGAGATAGAGAACTAGAGAGAGTAAAGAAAAAGAAGAATAGAGAGAGAGAGTGAGGGAAGAAACAAAGAAGAAATGAGAGTTCGCGAGGAAGGAAAAGAAAAGAGAAACAGCGAGAGAAAAAAAAAGAAAAACGATACCGCACAGGGAGAAAAAGAAAGTCATTATTACAGAAGAAAGAGAAAGAAAAAAACACAAAAAAAACATACTGAGAGAAGAAAGGAAGAGAGAGAGTGTGTGCGAGAAAAGAGAAAGATAGACAGAACGACGGAGAAAAGAAAGAGAGAGAAATAAAGCGAAGAAAGTAAAAAGAGTAAAA
>NC_091580.1:6675128-6677628 GCF_042767895.1 Penaeus vannamei | reverse complement strand
CAGAGACAGAGGGGAGAGGACGAGAGGGAAGAGTGAGGGGAGGAGAGTATCAGCGTGGGAGTATTTTCCAGGAAATGTGGGAGAGAAGAGGTCGCGGCAACTCCTTTTACTTCCCACGGGACAACTCAGGCGATCTTGGGTAGGGAGATGTATGTGTTCTGGTTGTGTGTCTCTCTTTCTCTGTCTGTCTGTCTTTGTGTGTGTATGTGTGTGTGTGTGTGTGTGTGTGTCTGTCTCTTCTCTCTTACTCTCTCTCAATCTCTTTCTCTTTCTCTTTCTTTCTTTCTCTCTCTCTCTCTCTCTCTCTCTCTCTCTCTCTCTCTCTCTCTCTCTCTCTCTCTCTCTCTCTCTCTCTCTTTCTCTTCTCTCTCTCTTCTTTTTCCTTTCCCTCTTCCTCTCTTCTCCTTCCTCTTCCTTTCCCTCTCTCTCTCCCATTCCCATCCATTTTCCCTCCTCTCCCTCCCTCCCCCATTCCTCTCTCTGTCTCCTCTCCTTCCCCACTCCTTGTTTTTCACCTTCGCCAAGCTCCCTTCGCTTTCCCCCACGCCCCCTCCCCTTCGTCTCTCTCCCATTCCCATCCATTCTCTCCTCCCTCCCTCCCTCCCTCCTCTCTCTCCTTTCTTCCCCACTCCTTGCTTTCACCTTCGCCCCCTCCCTCCCCTCCTCTCTCTGTCTCCTCTCTCCTTCCCCACTCCTTGTTTTTCTACCTTCTGCCAAGCCCCCTTCGCCCCCTCACGCCCTCCCTTCGTCTCTCTCCCATTCCCATCCATTCTCATCCTCCCTCTGCTCCTCCCCTCCTCTCTGTCTCCTTCTCTCCTTCCCCACTCCTTGTTTTCACCTTCGCCAAGCCCTCTTCGCCCCCTCCCTCCCCCTTCGTCTCTCTCCCATTCCCATCCATTCCCCATCCTCTCCTCCCTCCCCCTCCTCTCTCTCTCTCTCCTTCCCCACTCCTGTTTTACACTCGCCTTCCTCCCTCCCCCTCCTCTCTCCTGTCTCCTTCTCTCCTTCCCCACTCCTGTTTTTCACCTTCGCCAAGCCCTTCGCCCCCCCTCCCTCGTCTCTCTCCCATTCCTCATCCATCTCATCCTCCTCTTCCCTCCCCCCTCCTCTCTCATCTCCTTCCCCACTCCTCTTGCTTTATCTCCTCCCCTCCCCCTTCGTCTCTCTCCCATTCCCATCCATTCCCATCCTCCTCCTTCCCCCTCCTCTCTGTCTCCCTCTTCCCACTCCTTGTTTTTCACCTTCGCCAAGCCCCCTTTCGCCCCCTGCCACCACTCACCCCCTGCAGAAGCGAGTGGACCCAAGAGGGAAGTCTTCGGTCGCCACAGGAGTCCTTTTGCGTCCTCTTGGCGTCCTTTGAGTCCAGACGCGATCCTTTGAGACAAGAGAGACAAAATGGCTGGACGATAAGGGGGGAGAGGAGGAGAATTTTATCTTCTTTTTTGATGATTTATTTTATTTTTTTTTGGGGGTTTTCTTTTTTTGTTTTGCTTTGTTTTTTGGTCTTTTTCTTTGTTTTGTTTTTTTTTTGTCTATTTTCTTTGTTTTGTTTGTTATTGGTCTTTTTTCTTTGTTTTGTTTTTTATTTATTTGTTCAATTGTCTTTTTTTCTTTGTTATCTTTTTCTTTATTTATTCTTAAATTATGGCTTGTTTTGTTCATTGGTTTTTGTCTGTTTTTTTTTGTTGTTGTTGTTGTTGTTGTTGTTGTTGGCTTTGCTTGTTTGTTTTTATAATGATAGATTATTCCCAACAAAGGAAAATAGATTCAGAACTAAATAGATCAAAGAATACGTGCACAGAACACAAAAAGAAAAAAAAAATTAAGCATACCACAAAAAATAAGCATATACAACTCACACCCCCATCAAGAGAGTGCATCAAAAGAAACGAAAATAAAAAAAAGACAAAAAGAAAATAAATAAACCCAACCAAAACTAAGACGAAGAAACAAAAAAAAAACATCCCCTTTGACCCTTTAAACCACGTCAAGTTTTTTGTTTCTCTCTTATAAACCTCGGGAGTTTAAGAGCTTCACATCGCACGAACAAAAAGTAAACTAACCTGGATGATGTACTTTTCGCCTCAGACTTGGAGTGGAGGGTCTCGAGTCTACACGTGGGTGAGGGAAGGGGGAGGGAGGGAGGGAAGGGGGAGGGAAGGAGGGGGGAGGGAATGGGGGAGAGAAGGAGGGAGGGTGGATGGATGGGTGGGAGGGAATGGGGGAGAGAGGGAGGGAGGAAGGGAGAGAAGGAGGGAGGGTGGGTGGAGGGTCTCGAGCCTACACGTGGGTGAGGGAAGGGGGAGGGAAGGAGGGAAGGATGGGGGAGGAAGGGGGGGTAGATGGATGGGAGGGGGAGGGAGGGAGGGAGGGTGGGTAGATGGGTGGGAGGGGGGATGGATGGGTGAGAAGGAGGGAGGGTGGGTAGGGATGGGAGGGGGAGGGAGGGTGAGAGAAGGAGGGAAGGATGGGGGAGGGAGGGAATGGGGGAGAGAAGGAG
>NC_091580.1:6665128-6670128 GCF_042767895.1 Penaeus vannamei | reverse complement strand
ACTACAACTGCTGTTCTTACAGTTGTTATATGTCCTTGCTCCTATTACTACTACTGATGTTACTAATATAATTTCTGCTATATATCTGTTACTACTCTTGCTATCCCTAATCTTATGACTTTTACTGCCAGTTTTGCTACCGCTGTTACTTCCACTTACACTAATATTGCTGTTATTATTTCTGTTAATTATGCGACCACAATTTTCATTACTTTCAAGGATATAGTCGATATCGCAACTGTAGAAAATATTTTCATCAACATTACTATTACTACTACGTTTAATTATCCTCTTACTATTGCTACTACTTCTAATACTCTTATTACTACGACTCTTACTATCATGATTAACATTTTCATCATTATTCCCATTACTACCTCTGCTCCTGTCACTACTTCTATCACTAAATCATTACTCCCACTACTAATATTACTAATACCATTTCTACAACTACTGTATATTCTTTTACCACTGATATCAATACTTATATCATTAAAGCTCCTGCTATTACTGCAATTAACATTACTTGCTCCTTTCACTAAAACTCCAATTATTATTCTTACTTCACCTACTCCTGTTACGAAAATTACTATTACTATTACTAATGCTACTCACATTTGCGAAAATTCCTATTATCACTGCAACTATCACTACTTTAACGAAATTGGCTACTATTTCTGCTCCTTCTTTTATCAAAACCACTACTATTGCTTCAATTATCACTCTTCCTACTTTTACAGCTACATCATTACTCTTTTTTCTCGATAATTTGCACCTTTGCTTCCCCTCTTCTTACTTCCTTTACTATTATTCCTATTGTTATTACTACTATTACTATCACCATTGCGAAAACTCTTACTATTCTAATACTACTATCACTACTCCTTTGACTAAACCTCTTAGTAAGATTATCACTACTGTCAACATTCATTTGACTGAAACTCCTACTATCACTGCTACTACTGTTACTACTGTGACTAAAACTCCTTCTATCACTACTTCTAATACTACTCCTTTGACAAAACTCCTATCACTGCTACTACCATTACTCCTTTGACTAAAACTCCTATTACTACTACTAAAACTACTCCTTTGACTAAAACTCCTCCTATCACTATTTATAATACTACTGTAATATAATACTCCATTGACTAAACTCCTATTACTACTACTACTACTCCTTTGACTAAAACTACTCCTACCCCTACTACTAATACAACTATAATATAATACTCCTTTGACTAAACTCCTATCACTACTACTAATACTACTCCTCTGACTAAAACTCCTCCTATCACTACTCCTAATACTACTCCTTTGACTAAAACTCTTATCACTACTACAAATACTACTCATTTGACTGAAACTCCTGCTATCACTACTATTACTACTACTACTCCTTTGACTGAAACTCCTCCTATCACTACTACTAATACTACTCCTTTGACTAAAACTCCTATCACTGCTACTACCATTACTCCTTTGACTAAAACTCCTATCACTACTACTACTACTATTCCTCTGACTAAAACTCCTCCTATCTCTACTATCCCTTCCAGTATGAATGACTCTCACTCCTCTGGATCCGCCACCAACAACCACCCCCCCTCACTCCCTCCCCCCCCCCCCCCCCCCCCCCTTAGCGCCCTCTCCGTCGGCAGTCCTTAAAGCTGCAGGATGAAGCTCGGGATCTCAGGCCCGTTATTGTGTCCAAGATCGGTATCCTTCCTGTCACCCTGGACGTCACTCTGAGGCTTCATCCTGAGTGGTCACCCGATGCGATACTATGGGTGTCACCCTAAGCGTTATATCCTTGGCGTTATCCTTGGCGTCACCCTGAGTGGTACCCTAAACGTCACTCTGAGCGTCACCCTGGTAGTCACCCTAAATGCTACCCTAATCATCACCTTAACCGTCACTCTGACTGTCACTCTGACCATCACCCTAACCATCACCCTGACCATCACCCTAACCATCACTCTGACCACCACCCTAAGCGTCACTCTAACCGTCACTGACCATCACCCTAAGTGTCACTCTAACCGTCACTGACCATCACCCTAAGCGTCACTCTAACCGTCACCCTGATCGTCACCCTAAATGCTACCCTAATCATCACCCTAACCCTCACTCTGACCATCACCCTAATCGTCACTGACCATCACCCTAACCCTCACTGACCACCACCTTAAGTGTCACCCAAAATGTCACGCTGGGCATCCACCTTTCACGCTGCCCCCTGTGTCCCCTGTGGGTCTCTCCCCGGCGAGTTACGGTGATCGGACGGTTACGCTTTGCTGTGGTTTCCGTGGCAGTGGTTAGAGAACCTTCTGGAAGTTTTCAGTGGGTTTCAGTGGAAGGAGTTTTCAGTGGGTTTCAGTGGAAGGAGTTTTCAGTGGGTTTCAGGGTCTCGTGATTCCCTGTGTATTGAGGTAGGTTTTTTTTCATGATTTTCAAGAGTTTTGGGTACTCTTCCTTGTCATCTAAATATTCTAGGTACTTTAGTTTATAGATAGATAGGTAGGTAGGTAGATAGATAGATAGATAGATAGGTAGATAGATAGATAGACAGATAGATAGATGGATGGATGGATGGATAGATAGATAGATAAATAGATAGATAGATAGATAGATAGATAGATGGATGGATAGAGAGATAGAGAGATAGAGGATAGATAGATAGAAAGATAGATAGATAGATAGATAGATAGATAGATAGATAGATAGGTAGGTAGGTAGGTAGATAGATAGATATAGATATATATGTATATATTTTTTTCTTCTTCTTCTTCCTTTTTTCTTTCTTTCTTTCTCTCTTTCTTCTTTCTTTTTTTCTTCCTCTTCTTTTATTTTCTTTTTTTACGGCCTCCAGCAGCTTATGTATTCCTGTGAGGCTTTCCAACATTTCCCGCAATTTCCAAAAACTTGGTTACACTATTCGTTACACCCTTGTTATACTTCCTGTAATTCCCAACACTTTGACTACACTTCCCGGTATCGGAAGCATTTAACACCCTCGCTACACTTCACATTATTTCTAGCTGTTAACACTCTGGTTACACTTCCCAATTTATCCAGCATATGTTGACACACTTTGACATTGTTAACAGTCTCGTGTGTCTTTCCTTTATTTCTCTTTTTTATTTTATTTTATCAATCCTTGTGTTGTTTACTGTCCGTCGTTCTTTCACGCAAGAAACGTCAAGTTCGCTCAACTCCTTTCTATCCACACACAATTTCCTACAGAAACACCAAGTTCACTCCATTCCACTCCTTTCCACACAGAATTTCCTCCGGAAACCCCAGGATCACTCCACTCCCTTCCATCCACACAGAACTCCCTCCAGAAACCCCAGGTTCACTCCATTCCACTCCCTTCCACACAGAATTTCCCCCAGAAACCCTAATTTCACTCCACTCCCTTCCATCCACACAGAATTCCTTCCAGAAACCCCAAGTTCACTCCACTCCCTTCCATCCACACAGAATTTCCCCCAGAAACCCTAATTTCACTCCACTCCCTTCCATCCACACAGAATTTCCTCCAGAAACTCCAAGTTCACTCCACTCCCTTCCATCCACACAGAAACCCCTCCAGAAACCCCAAGTTCACTCCACTCCCTCCCACACAGAATTCCCTCCACTCCTTTTTCCGCCCTGTTTCCCTCCTCGGCGAGCGCAGGCGGGCGAGTTGGCTGTAAAGTTTACCGAGAGCCGGATAACTCAAGGCCACCCGGCGCCATACTCTGACAGCTCCTCACAGCTGGCGAGGGTTAATTGGCAAGGGTGGTTGGCAGCTGGTTCGCTCTCGCCCACCTTAATGGCCTTTACACCTGGAGGCGGGAGACGTGAGGGTGCTGAGCCAGCGTCGGAGAAGTCATCGAAGGAGGAGAGGCTGTGTCTTCGGGTTGTCTTCGCCGTCGTCCTGCTTCTCCTCCTCATCTTCATCTTCATCCTCATCCTCCTCTTTCTTTTTTTCGTCTTCCTCCTTATCCTCCTCTTCAGCCTTTCCATATCCTCCTTCTTCTTCTTCTTCCTTTGCTCATCTTCCTCCTCCTTCTTCTTCCTCTTCTCCTCGTCTTCTTCCTCCTTCTTTTTCTTATTCTTCTTCAACTTCTTCTTCTTCTCCTCTTCCTTTTTCCCCTTCTTCTTCTTTTCCTCCTCCTTCTTATTATCATTATTCTCCTCCTCCTTCTCCTCCAATTTTATTATCATTATTCTCCTCCTCCTTCTCCTCCATTTCTATGATCATAATTCTCCTTTATCTTTTTCTTATCTTTATCTTCTCTAAGCTCGTTGTTGTGGGAGCGGAAGCATATTGCCATAGAGTGATAAGTTCTCGTTCTAGATACAAATAGCTTTATATTGATTCACGTTCAATTATGTAAAGTCATGAAGTAGCTGAGTATCGTTCATAGGTGTTCATAGCCATGAATTGACTGAACATGACCCTAGAGTGACTGATTGCTGTTCTAGGTATGTTCTGGGTATGAGTATACATGGACATTATCTTATCTATGTGCGTTATGTGCGCACAATTGGGTGACTGGTTCTCGTTCTCGTTCTATAAAAGGCCATAAACTGGTTGATCACCTTATTAAGGGGTTGTGTGGCCAAGGAGTCGCTAAGGCCCGTATACGAATACAAAATACAGGGAAATTAACACTTATATCGGATTGATTAGAGCCCAATGAACGAAACCGATTGAAGAGGACCACTTCCTTCCGCCGACCTTCCCCTCTAAACCCTCTTAAAGTTCTTCACTAAGACAGCCAACCCCTCATAAATGCGCCGTTCCCCAACTAAGAGCGAATCACCTCATACCACTCACGACTCGACGGCTGTGTTGAGACGCCCTTGTGAACTGATTTCCGTGGTCAGGCTCGATAGGCTTACCCGGCGTGGTGGAATCCCGGTGCCTGAGTAAGCATAGGCCTACCGGTTCTCCTGGAACACACCCAGGCTATCGGGCAGTTATAAGCCTCGCTCCCCGAAAGGAA
>NC_091580.1:6645128-6657628 GCF_042767895.1 Penaeus vannamei | reverse complement strand
ATTTGAGCCGTAGATTAAGATGTACTCAGTAAAATTCGGATATTTGAGCCGTAGATAAAGATGTACTCAGTAAAATTCGGATATTTGAGCCGTAGATAAAGATGTACTCAGTAAAATTCGGATATTTGAGCCGTAGATAAAGATGCACTCAGTGAAATTCGGATATTTGAGCCGTAGATAAAGATGTACTCAGTGCAATTCGGATATTTGAGCCGTAGATAAAGATGCACTCAGTAAAATTCGGATATTTGAGCCGTAGATAAAGATGTACTCAGTGAAATTCGGATATTTGAGCCGTAGATAAAGATGTACTCAGAGAAATTCGGATATTTGAGCCGTAGATAAAGATGCACTCAGAGAAATTCGGATATTTGAGCCGTAGATAAAGATGCACTCAGAGAAATTCGGATATTTGAGCCGTAGATTAAGATGTACTCAGTGGAATTCGGATATTTGAGCCGTAGATAAAGATGTACTCAGAGAAATTCGGATATTTGAGCCGTAGATAAAGATGTACTCAGTGAAATTCGGATATTTGAGCCGTAGATAAAGATGTACTCAGAGAAATTCGGATATTTGAGCCGTAGATAGAGATGTACTCAGTGAAATTCGGATATTTGAACCGTAGATAAAGATGTACTCAGTGAGATTCGGATATTTGAGCCGTAGATAAAGATGCACTCAGAGAAATTCGGATATCTGAGCCGTAGATAAAGATGCACTCAGAGAAATTCGGATATTTGAGCCGTAGATAAAGATGCACTCAGAGAAATTCGGATATTTGAGCCGTAGATAAAGATGCACTCAGTGAAATTCGGATATTTGAGCCGTAGATAAAGATGTACTCAGAGAAATTCGGATATCTGAGCCGTAGATAAAGATGTACTCAGAGAAATTCGGATATTTGAGCCGTAGATAAAGATGTACTCATGAAATTCGGATATTTGAGCCGTAGATAAAGATGCACTCAGAGAAATTCGGATATTTGAGCCGTAGATACAGATGTACTCAGAGAAATTCGGATATTTGAGCCGTAGATAAAGATGTACTCATGAAATTCGGATATTTGAGCCGTAGATAAAGATGCACTCAGAGAAATTCGGATATCTGAGCCGTAGATAAAGATGCACTCAGAGAAATTCGGATATCTGAGCCGTAGATAAAGATGTACTCAGAGAAATTCGGATATTTGAGCCGTAGATAAAGATGCACTCAGAGAAATTCGGATATCTGAGCCGTAGATAAAGATGTACTCAGAGAAATTCGGATATTTGAGCCGTAGATAAAGATGCACTCAGAGAAATTCGGATATCTGAGCCGTAGATAAAGATGCACTCGGTGAAATTCGGATATTTGAGCCGTAGATAAAGATGCACTCAGTGAAATTCGGATATTTGAGCCGTAGATAAAGATGCACTCAGTGAAATTCGGATATTTGAGCCGTAGATAAAGATGCACTCAGAGAAATTCGGATATCTGAGCCGTAGATAAAGATGTACTCAGAGAAATTCGGATATTTGAGCCGTAGATAAAGATGTACTCAGTGAGATTCGGATATTTGAGCCGTAGATAAAGATGTACTCAGTGAGATTCGGATATTTGAGCCGTAGATAAAGATGTACTCAGTGAAATTCGGATATTTGAGCCGTAGATAAAGATGCACTCAGAGAAATTCGGATATTTGAGCCGTAGATAAAGATGTACTCAGAGAGATTCGGATATTTGAGCCGTAGAAAAAGATGCACTCAGAGAAATTCGGATATTTGAGCCGTAGATAAAGATGCACTCAGAGAAATTCGGATATTTGAGCCGTAGATAAAGATGTACTCGGTGAAATTCGGATATTTGAGCCGTAGAAAAAGATGCACTCAGTGAAATTCGGATATTTGAGCCGTAGATAAAGATGTACTCAGTGAGATTCGGATATTTGAGCCGTAGATAAAGATGCACTCAGAGAAATTCGGATATTTGAGCCGTAGATAAAGATGCACTCAGAGAAATTCGGATATTTGAGCCGTAGATAAAGATGCACTCAGAGAAATTCGGATATTTGAGCCGTAGATAAAGATGTACTCAGAGAAATTCGGATATTTGAGCCGTAGAAAAAGATGCACTCAGAGAAATTCGGATATTTGAGCCGTAGATAAAGATGCACTCAGTGAAATTCGGATATTTGAGCCGTAGATAAAGATGTACTCAGAGAAATTCGGATATTTGAGCCGTAGATAAAGATGTACTCGGTGAAATTCGGATATTTGAGCCGTAGAAAAAGATGCACTCAGTGAAATTCGGATATTTGAGCCGTAGATAAAGATGTACTCAGTGAGATTCGGATATTTGAGCCGTAGATAAAGATGCACTCAGAGAAATTCGGATATTTGAGCCGTAGATAAAGATGCACTCAGAGAAATTCGGATATTTGAGCCGTAGATAAAGATGCACTCAGAGAAATTCGGATATTTGAGCCGTAGATAAAGATGTACTCAGAGAAATTCGGATATTTGAGCCGTAGAAAAAGATGCACTCAGAGAAATTCGGATATTTGAGCCGTAGATAAAGATGCACTCAGTGAAATTCGGATATTTGAGCCGTAGATAAAGATGTACTCAGAGAAATTCGGATATTTGAGCCGTAGATAAAGATGCATTCAGAGAAATTCGGATATTTGAGCCGTAGATAAAGATGTACTCGGTGAAATTCGGATATTTGAGCCGTAGATAAAGATGCACTCAGTGAAATTCGGATATTTGAGCCGTAGATAAAGATGTACTCAGTGAGATTCGGATATTTGAGCCGTAGATAAAGATGCACTCAGAGAAATTCGGATATTTGAGCCGTAGATAAAGATGCACTCAGAGAAATTCGGATATTTGAGCCGTAGATAAAGATGCACTCAGAGAAATTCGGATATTTGAGCCGTAGATAAAGATGCACTCAGAGAAATTCGGATATTTGAGCCGTAGATAAAGATGTACTCAGAGAAATTCGGATATTTGAGCCGTAGAAAAAGATGCACTCAGAGAAATTCGGATATTTGAGCCGTAGATAAAGATGCACTCAGTGAAATTCGGATATTTGAGCCGTAGATAAAGATGTACTCAGAGAAATTCGGATATTTGAGCCGTAGATAAAGATGCATTCAGAGAAATTCGGATATTTGAGCCGTAGATAAAGATGTACTCGGTGAAATTCGGATATTTGAGCCGTAGATAAAGATGCACTCAGTGAAATTCGGATATTTGAGCCGTAGATAAAGATGTACTCAGTGAAATTCGGATATTTGAGCCGTAGATAAAGATGCACTCAGTGAAATTCGGATATTTGAGCCGTAGAAAAAGATGCACTCGGTGAAATTCGGATATTTGAGCCGTAGATAAAGATGTACTCAGAGAAATTCGGATATTTGAGCCGTAGATAAAGATGTACTCAGTGAAATTCGGATATTTGAGCCGTAGATAAAGATGCACTCAGAGAAATTCGGATATTTGAGCCGTAGATAAAGATGCACTCAGTGAAATTCGGATATTTGAGCCGTAGATAAAGATGCACTCAGTGAAATTCGGATATTTGAGCCGTAGATAAAGATGTACTCAGAGAAATTCGGATATTTGAGCCGTAGATAAAGATGTACTCAGTGAAATTCGGATATTTGAGCCGTAGATAAAGATGCACTCAGAGAAATTCGGATATTTGAGCCGTAGATAAAGATGCACTCAGAGAAATTCGGATATTTGAGCCGTAGATAAAGATGTACTCGGTGAAATTCGGATATTTGAGCCGTAGATAAAGATGCACTCAGTGAAATTCGGATATTTGAGCCGTAGATAAAGATGCACTCAGTGAAATTCGGATATTTGAGCCGTAGATAAAGATGTACTCGGTGAAATTCGGATATTTGAGCCGTAGATAAAGATGTACTCATGAAATTCGGATATTTGAGCCGTAGATAAAGATGTACTCGGTGAAATTCGGATATTTGAGCCGTAGATAAAGATGCACTCAGAGAAATTCGGATATTTGAGCCGTAGATAAAGATGTACTCAGTGAAATTCGGATATTTGAGCCGTAGATAAAGATGCACTCAGAGAAATTCGGATATTTGAGCCGTAGATAAAGATGCACTCAGAGAAATTCGGATATTTGAGCCGTAGATAAAGATGTACTCGGTGAAATTCGGATATTTGAGCCGTAGATAAAGATGTACTCAGTGAAATTCGGATATTTGAGCCGTAGATAAAGATGCACTCAGTGAAATTCGGATATTTGAGCCGTAGATAAAGATGTACTCGGTGAAATTCGGATATTTGAGCCGTAGATAAAGATGTACTCATGAAATTCGGATATTTGAGCCGTAGATAAAGATGTACTCGGTGAAATTCGGATATTTGAGCCGTAGATAAAGATGTACTCAGTGAAATTCGGATATTTGAGCCGTAGATAAAGATGCACTCAGTGAAATTCGGATATTTGAGCCGTAGATAAAGATGCACTCAGAGAAATTCGGATATTTGAGCCGTAGATAGAGATGTACTCAGTGAAATTCGGATATTTGAGCCGTAGATAAAGATGCACTCAGAGAAATTCGGATATTTGAGCCGTAGATAAAGATGCACTCAGTGAAATTCGGATATTTGAGCCGTAGATAAAGATGCACTCAGAGAAATTCGGATATTTGAGCCGTAGATAGAGATGTACTCGGTGAAATTCGGATATTTGAGCCGTAGATAAAGATGTACTCAGTGAAATTCGGATATTTGAGCCGTAGATAAAGATGTACTCGGTGAAATTCGGATATTTGAGCCGTAGATAAAGATGTACTCATGAAATTCGGATATTTGAGCCGTAGATAAAGATGTACTCGGTGAAATTCGGATATTTGAGCCGTAGATAAAGATGTACTCAGTGAAATTCGGATATTTGAGCCGTAGATAAAGATGTACTCAGTGAAATTCGGATATTTGAGCCGTAGATAAAGATGTACTCATGAAATTCGGATATTTGAGCCGTAGATAAAGATGTACTCGGTGAAATTCGGATATTTGAGCCGTAGATAAAGATGTACTCATGAAATTCGGATATTTGAGCCGTAGATAAAGATGTACTCGGTGAAATTCGGATATTTGAGCCGTAGATAAAGATGCACTCAGTGAAATTCGGATATTTGAGCCGTAGATAAAGATGTACTCATGAAATTCGGATATTTGAGCCGTAGATAAAGATGCACTCAGTGAAATTCGGATATTTGAGCCGTAGATAAAGATGTACTCGGTGAAATTCGGATATTTGAGCCGTAGATAAAGATGTACTCATGAAATTCGGATATTTGAGCCGTAGATAAAGATGTACTCAGTAAAATTCGGATATTTGAGCCGTAGATAAAGATGTACTCAGTGAAATTCGGATATTTGAGCCGTAGATAAAGATGTACTCGGTGAAATTCGGATATTTGAGCCGTAGATAAAGATGCACTCGGTGAAATTCGGATATTTGAGCCGTAGATAAAGATGTACTCGGTGAAATTCGGATATTTGAGCCGTAGATAAAGATGTACTCGGTGAAATTCGGATATTTGAGCCGTAGATAAAGATGTACTCGGTGAAATTCGGATATTTGAGCCGTAGATAAAGATGCACTCAGAGAAATTCGGATATTTGAGCCGTAGATAAAGATGCACTCAGAGAAATTCGGATATTTGAGCCGTAGATAAAGATGTACTCGGTGAAATTCGGATATTTGAGCCGTAGATAAAGATGCACTCAGTGAAATTCGGATATTTGAGCCGTAGATAAAGATGCACTCAGTGAAATTCGGATATTTGAGCCGTAGATAAAGATGTACTCGGTGAAATTCGGATATTTGAGCCGTAGATAAAGATGTACTCATGAAATTCGGATATTTGAGCCGTAGATAAAGATGCACTCAGAGAAATTCGGATATTTGAGCCGTAGATAAAGATGTACTCAGTGAAATTCGGATATTTGAGCCGTAGATAAAGATGCACTCAGAGAAATTCGGATATTTGAGCCGTAGATAAAGATGCACTCAGAGAAATTCGGATATTTGAGCCGTAGATAAAGATGTACTCGGTGAAATTCGGATATTTGAGCCGTAGATAAAGATGTACTCAGTGAAATTCGGATATTTGAGCCGTAGATAAAGATGCACTCAGTGAAATTCGGATATTTGAGCCGTAGATAAAGATGTACTCGGTGAAATTCGGATATTTGAGCCGTAGATAAAGATGTACTCATGAAATTCGGATATTTGAGCCGTAGATAAAGATGTACTCGGTGAAATTCGGATATTTGAGCCGTAGATAAAGATGTACTCAGTGAAATTCGGATATTTGAGCCGTAGATAAAGATGCACTCAGTGAAATTCGGATATTTGAGCCGTAGATAAAGATGCACTCAGAGAAATTCGGATATTTGAGCCGTAGATAAAGATGTACTCGGTGAAATTCGGATATTTGAGCCGTAGATAAAGATGCACTCAGAGAAATTCGGATATTTGAGCCGTAGATAAAGATGTACTCATGAAATTCGGATATTTGAGCCGTAGATAAAGATGTACTCGGTGAAATTCGGATATTTGAGCCGTAGATAAAGATGTACTCATGAAATTCGGATATTTGAGCCGTAGATAAAGATGTACTCGGTGAAATTCGGATATTTGAGCCGTAGATAAAGATGCACTCAGAGAAATTCGGATATTTGAGCCGTAGATAAAGATGTACTCGGTGAAATTCGGATATTTGAGCCGTAGATAAAGATGCACTCAGTGAAATTCGGATATTTGAGCCGTAGATAAAGATGTACTCGGTGAAATTCGGATATTTGAGCCGTAGATAAAGATGTACTCATGAAATTCGGATATTTGAGCCGTAGATAAAGATGCACTCAGTGAAATTCGGATATTTGAGCCGTAGATAAAGATGCACTCAGTGAAATTCGGATATTTGAGCCGTAGATAAAGATGTACTCGGTGAAATTCGGATATTTGAGCCGTAGATAAAGATGTACTCGGTGAAATTCGGATATTTGAGCCGTAGATAAAGATGTACTCGGTGAAATTCGGATATTTGAGCCGTAGATAAAGATGTACTCAGTGAAATTCGGATATTTGAGCCGTAGATAAAGATGTACTCAGTGAAATTCGGATATTTGAGCCGTAGATAAAGATGCACTCAGAGAAATTCGGATATTTGAGCCGTAGATAAAGATGCACTCAGAGAAATTCGGATATTTGAGCCGTAGATAAAGATGCACTCGGTGAAATTCGGATATTTGAGCCGTAGATAAAGATGCACTCGGTGAAATTCGGATATTTGAGCCGTAGATAAAGATGTACTCGGTGAAATTCGGATATTTGAGCCGTAGATAAAGATGTACTCATGAAATTCGGATATTTGAGCCGTAGATAAAGATGTACTCAGTAAAATTCGGATATTTGAGCCGTAGATAAAGATGTACTCAGTGAAATTCGGATATTTGAGCCGTAGATAAAGATGTACTCGGTGAAATTCGGATATTTGAGCCGTAGATAAAGATGCACTCGGTGAAATTCGGATATTTGAGCCGTAGATAAAGATGTACTCGGTGAAATTCGGATATTTGAGCCGTAGATAAAGATGTACTCAGTGAAATTCGGATATTTGAGCCGTAGATAAAGATGTACTCAGTGAAATTCGGATATTTGAGCCGTAGATAAAGATGCACTCAGAGAAATTCGGATATTTGAGCCGTAGATAAAGATACACTCAGAGAAATTCGGATATTTGAGCCGTAGATAAAGATGTACTCAGTGAAATTCGGATATTTGAGCCGTAGATAAAGATGTACTCAGTGAAATTCGGATATTTGAGCCGTAGATAAAGATGCACTCAGTGAAATTCGGATATTTGAGCCGTAGATAAAGATGTACTCGGTGAAATTCGGATATTTGAGCCGTAGATAAAGATGTACTCGGTGAAATTCGGATATTTGAGCCGTAGATAAAGATGTACTCGGTGAAATTCGGATATTTGAGCCGTAGATAAAGATGTACTCAGTGAGATTCGGATATTTGAGCCGTAGATAAAGATGTACTCGGTGAAATTCGGATATTTGAGCCGTAGATAAAGATGTACTCAGTGAAATTCGGATATTTGAGCCGTAGATAAAGATGCACTCAGTGAAATTCGGATATTTGAGCCGTAGATAAAGATGTACTCAGTGAAATTCGGATATTTGAGCCGTAGATAAAGATGCACTCAGTGAAATTCGGATATTTGAGCCGTAGATAAAGATGTACTCGGTGAAATTCGGATATTTGAGCCGTAGATAAAGATGTACTCATGAAATTCGGATATTTGAGCCGTAGATAAAGATGTACTCAGTGAGATTCGGATATTTGAGCCGTAGATAAAGATGTACTCAGTGAAATTCGGATATTTGAGCCGTAGATAAAGATGCACTCAGTGGAATTCGGATATTTGAGCCGTAGATAAAGATGCACTCAGTAAAATTCGGATATTTGAGCCGTAGATAAAGATGCACTCAGTGGAATTCGGATATTTGAGCCGTAGATAAAGATGTACTCAGTGAGATTCGGATATTTGAGCCGTAGATAAAGATGTACTCGGTGAAATTCGGATATTTGAGCCGTAGATAAAGATGTACTCATGAAATTCGGATATTTGAGCCGTAGATAAAGATGTACTCGGTGAAATTCGGATATTTGAGCCGTAGATAAAGATGCACTCGGTGAAATTCGGATATTTGAGCCGTAGATAAAGATGCACTCAGTGAAATTCGGATATTTGAGCCGTAGATAAAGATGCACTCAGAGAAATTCGGATATTTGAGCCGTAGATAAAGATGTACTCGGTGAAATTCGGATATTTGAGCCGTAGATAAAGATGTACTCAGTGAAATTCGGATATTTGAGCCGTAGATAAAGATGCACTCAGAGAAATTCGGATATTTGAGCCGTAGATAAAGATGTACTCAGTGAAATTCGGATATTTGAGCCGTAGATAAAGATGCACTCAGTGAAATTCGGATATTTGAGCCGTAGATAAAGATGTACTCGGTGAAATTCGGATATTTGAGCCGTAGATAAAGATGTACTCAGTGAGATTCGGATATTTGAGCCGTAGATAAAGATGTACTCATGAAATTCGGATATTTGAGCCGTAGATAAAGATGTACTCGGTGAAATTCGGATATTTGAGCCGTAGATAAAGATGCACTCAGTGAAATTCGGATATTTGAGCCGTAGATAAAGATGCACTCGGTGAAATTCGGATATTTGAGCCGTAGATAAAGATGCACTCAGTGAAATTCGGATATTTGAGCCGTAGATAAAGATGTACTCGGTGAAATTCGGATATTTGAGCCGTAGATAAAGATGTACTCGGTGAAATTCGGATATTTGAGCCGTAGATAAAGATGCACTCGGTGAAATTCGGATATTTGAGCCGTAGATAAAGATGTACTCGGTGAAATTCGGATATTTGAGCCGTAGATAAAGATGTACTCAGTGAGATTCGGATATTTGAGCCGTAGATAAAGATGTACTCGGTGAAATTCGGATATTTGAGCCGTAGATAAAGATGTACTCGGTGAAATTCGGATATTTGAGCCGTAGATAAAGATGTACTCAGTGAGATTCGGATATTTGAGCCGTAGATAAAGATGTACTCGGTGAAATTCGGATATTTGAGCCGTAGATAAAGATGCACTCAGTGAAATTCGGATATTTGAGCCGTAGATAAAGATGCACTCAGAGAAATTCGGATATTTGAGCCGTAGATAAAGATGTACTCAGAGAAATTCGGATATTTGAGCCGTAGATAAAGATGTACTCGGTGAAATTCGGATATTTGAGCCGTAGATAAAGATGTACTCAGTGAAATTCGGATATTTGAGCCGTAGATAAAGATGTACTCGGTGAAATTCGGATATTTGAGCCGTAGATAAAGATGTACTCGGTGAAATTCGGATATTTGAGCCGTAGATAAAGATGCACTCAGTGAAATTCGGATATTTGAGCCGTAGATAAAGATGTACTCGGTGAAATTCGGATATTTGAGCCGTAGATAAAGATGCACTCAGTGAAATTCGGATATTTGAGCCGTAGATAAAGATGCACTCAGAGAAATTCGGATATTTGAGCCGTAGATAAAGATGCACTCAGTGAAATTCGGATATTTGAGCCGTAGATAAAGATGCACTCAGAGAAATTCGGATATTTGAGCCGTAGATAAAGATGCACTCAGTGAAATTCGGATATTTGAGCCGTAGATAAAGATGCACTCAGAGAAATTCGGATATTTGAGCCGTAGATAAAGATGTACTCAGTGAAATTCGGATATTTGAGCCGTAGATAAAGATGTACTCGGTGAAATTCGGATATTTGAGCCGTAGATAAAGATGTACTCGGTGAAATTCGGATATTTGAGCCGTAGATAAAGATGCACTCAGTGAAATTCGGATATTTGAGCCGTAGATAAAGATGCACTCAGAGAAATTCGGATATTTGAGCCGTAGATAAAGATGCACTCGGTGAAATTCGGATATTTGAGCCGTAGATAAAGATGTACTCGGTGAAATTCGGATATTTGAGCCGTAGATAAAGATGCACTCAGTGAAATTCGGATATTTGAGCCGTAGATAAAGATGCACTCAGAGAAATTCGGATATTTGAGCCGTAGATAAAGATGTACTCAGTGAGATTCGGATATTTGAGCCGTAGATAAAGATGTACTCGGTGAAATTCGGATATTTGAGCCGTAGATAAAGATGTACTCAGTGAGATTCGGATATTTGAGCCGTAGATAAAGATGTACTCAGTGAAATTCGGATATTTGAGCCGTAGATAAAGATGTACTCAGTGAAATTCGGATATTTGAGCCGTAGATAAAGATGTACTCGGTGAAATTCGGATATTTGAGCCGTAGATAAAGATGTACTCAGTGAGATTCGGATATTTGAGCCGTAGATAAAGATGTACTCAGTGAAATTCGGATATTTGAGCCGTAGATAAAGATGTACTCAGTGAAATTCGGATATTTGAGCCGTAGATAAAGATGCACTCAGAGAAATTCGGATATTTGAGCCGTAGATAAAGATGCACTCAGAGAAATTCGGATATTTGAGCCGTAGATAAAGATGCACTCAGAGAAATTCGGATATTTGAGCCGTAGATAAAGATGCACTCGGTGAAATTCGGATATTTGAGCCGTAGATAAAGATGTACTCAGTGAGATTCGGATATTTGAGCCGTAGATAAAGATGTACTCGGTGAAATTCGGATATTTGAGCCGTAGATAAAGATGTACTCAGTGAAATTCGGATATTTGAGCCGTAGATAAAGATGTACTCGGTGAAATTCGGATATTTGAGCCGTAGATAAAGATGCACTCAGAGAAATTCGGATATTTGAGCCGTAGATAAAGATGCACTCAGAGAAATTCGGATATTTGAGCCGTAGATAAAGATGTACTTAGTGAAATTCGGATATTTGAGCCGTAGATAAAGATGTACTCAGAGAAATTCGGATATTTGAGCCGTAGATAAAGATGTACTCAGAGAAATTCGGATATTTGAGCCGTAGATAAAGATGCACTCAGAGAAATTCGGATATTTGAGCCGTAGATAAAGATGTACTCAGTGAAATTCGGATATTTGAGCCGTAGATAAAGATGTACTCAGTGAAATTCGGATATTTGAGCCGTAGATAAAGATGTACTCGGTGAAATTCGGATATTTGAGCCGTAGATAAAGATGTACTCAGTGAAATTCGGATATTTGAGCCGTAGATAAAGATGTACTCAGTGAAATTCGGATATTTGAGCCGTAGATAAAGATGTACTCAGTGAAATTCGGATATTTGAGCCGTAGATAAAGATGTACTCAGTGAGATTCGGATATTTGAGCCGTAGATAAAGATGTACTCAGTGAAATTCGGATATTTGAGCCGTAGATAAAGATGCACTCAGAGAAATTCGGATATTTGAGCCGTAGATAAAGATGTACTCGGTGAAATTCGGATATTTGAGCCGTAGATAAAGATGTACTCGGTGAAATTCGGATATTTGAGCCGTAGATAAAGATGCACTCGGTGAAATTCGGATATTTGAGCCGTAGATAAAGATGCACTCAGTGAAATTCGGATATTTGAGCCGTAGATAAAGATGCACTCGGTGAAATTCGGATATTTGAGCCGTAGATAAAGATGCACTCAGTGAAATTCGGATATTTGAGCCGTAGATAAAGATGTACTCGGTGAAATTCGGATATTTGAGCCGTAGATAAAGATGTACTCGGTGAAATTCGGATATTTGAGCCGTAGATAAAGATGCACTCAGAGAAATTCGGATATTTGAGCCGTAGATAAAGATGTACTCAGTGAGATTCGGATATTTGAGCCGTAGATAAAGATGTACTCGGTGAAATTCGGATATTTGAGCCGTAGATAAAGATGCACTCAGAGAAATTCGGATATTTGAGCCGTAG
>NC_091580.1:6635128-6637628 GCF_042767895.1 Penaeus vannamei | reverse complement strand
TAAAAGTTGACCCGCCTTTAAATAGTCTAAACAGCTGAGTCGACTTTTCTGTCACCAGCGTAAATTTTCAGCTTTCATTAATTTTCATGATATAAACTAACGATCGGAAGCAGCATTATGGAAAATGTTCGAAAGATTATTTTATCGTTATCTGTTGACTTAAGGCATAAGGCCGATTTAGTGTTAAGAATTAATCTGAACTTTATTCGATATTTCACTTGTTCATTAACACGTTGACGATGTAGTAATGCCATGTAAAGAACATAATCAACTAATTGTTTTCAAAGCTCTCAAAAATCAAAGAACAACTACAAAAACAAAAGAGAAAAAAGAAAGATTCTACATTTTTTCCCTAAAATCTACCGAGTCTCCAACATGGCTTGACCCGCGATTCAGAACCTTTTCCCCGCGAGCAAAGTTTTCCGTCGCGGCTTTCGCTGTCGTCTCGCACGCAACCCTTTCTAGGCTGTGACCTTGACCACCGAAAAGCCTTGTCTGTTTCCTGCACAAGAAGTTTTTATCTTCCCCTCCCCACCCCTCCCTCTCATCCTGGGACTTTCTTTGTTGTTATTCTGGACCCGTTGGGTTCTTTGTATACCCTGTGGCTTCTTTGTACACCCTGTGGCTTCTTTGTAGACCCTGGGGCTTCTTTGTAGACCCTGGGGCTTCTTTGTAGACCCTGTGGCTTCTTTGTAGACCCTGTGGCTTCTTTGTAGACCCAGTGGCTTCTTTGTAGACCCAGTGGCTTCTTTGTATACCCAGTGGCTTCTTTGTATACCCAGTGGCTTCTTTGGATACCCAGTGGCTTCTCTGTATACCCATGTGGCTTCTTTGTATACCCAGTGGCTTCTATGTAAACCCAGTGGCTTCTATGTAAACCCAGTGGCTTCTTTGTAGACCCATGTGGCTTCTTTGTAGACCCAGTGGCTTCTTTGTAGACCCAGTGGCTTCTTTGTAGACCCAGTGGCTTCTTTGTAGACCCAGTGGCTTCTTTGTAGACCCAGTGGCTTCTTTATATACCCAGTGGCTTCTTTGTATACCCAGTGGCTTCTTTGTATACCCAGTGGCTTCTTTGTATACCCAGTGGCTTCTTTGTATACCCAGTGGCTTCTTTGTATACCCAGTGGCTTCTTTGTATACCCAGTGGCTTCTCTGTATACCCAGTGGCTTCTCTGTATACCCATGTGGCCTCTTTGTATACCCAGTGGCTTCTATGTAAACCCAGTGGCTTCTTTATAGACCCATGTGGCTTCTTGTAGACCCAGTGGCTTCTTTGTAGACCCAGTGGCTTCTTTGTAGACCCAGTGGCTTCTTTGTAGACCCAGTGGCTTCTTTGTAGACCCAGTGGCTTCTTTGTAGACCCAGTGGCTTCTTTGTAGACCCAGTGGCTTCTTTGTAGACCCAGTAGCTTCTTTGTATACCCAGTGGCTTCTTTGTATACCCAGTGGCTTCTTTGTAGACCCAGTAGCTTCTTTGTATACCCAGTGGCTTCTTTGTATACCCAGTGGCTTCTTTGTATACCCAGTGGCTTCTTTGTATACCCAGAAGCTTCTCTGTATACCCATGTGGCTTCTTTGTATACCCAGTGGCTTCTATGTAAACCCAGTGGCTTCTTTGTAGACCCAGTGGCTTCTTTGTAGACCCAGTGGCTTCTTTGTAAACCCAGTGGCTTCGTTATATACCCATGTGGCTTCTTTATATACCCATGTGGCTTCTTTGTAAACCCAGTGTCTTCTATGTAAACCCAATGGCTTCTATGTAAACCCAGTGGCTTCTTTGTATACCCAATGGCTTCTATGTAAACCCAGTGGCTTCGTTATATACCCATGTGGCTTCTTTATACACCCATGTGGTTATCTGGTCTCTCTGCTGCTGATGCGGATGTCTTGTCTTGGCCGGTGGCTTGCCAGATCTGATTAAGGATGTCGCGGTAAGCAAGATAATGGCGCTTAACCAAGGGGGCGAAAAATTAAATTTCTGACTCGCTCTCGACTCAGTGTTGCCACGATCCGGTGGCTCTCGGGAGGAAAGTTATGTGCGGTTTTGAAGATTGGAAAGGGAATTTTTCTTTTCTTTCGTTTATCTTTAATATACTGTTTTTATATTTTTTTTAATCAGAAGTTGGACTTTCTTTCGTTTATCTTTAATATACTATTTTTTTTTTTTTTTTTTTTTATCAGAAGTTGGAGGAAGTTTACTTGAAGAGATAAGTTGGGGTCAATATACGTTTTTTTTTTCTTTCTTTTATGAGAAGTTAGAGGAAGTTTCGTTGAAATAGGTTGTGAAATATTGCTATCGTGGAAGTGCCGCGACAGATACCAACCGACCGAGGAGGTGGTCCTTAAGAGACCGAACACGGAAGCTAAATGGCTGAGAGAGCTTTGTCCCGTCTCCCCTCCCCTCCCCCCCCCGCCCCTCCTTCTCCCTTTTTTCCTCCTCTTCCCTCTCTTCCCGCCCTTCCTTCTCCCTTTTTTCCTCCTCTTCCCTCTCTTCCCATCCC
>NC_091580.1:6625128-6627628 GCF_042767895.1 Penaeus vannamei | reverse complement strand
TTTGTCGCGAGAATTGGGCAACAGCGGTGGGATAGGCGTTCGGGAAATGGCTCAGGGAGGGGTGGAGGTCTTAATACAGCCTGTGGGTTTGGTTTCTCTTTTTCCCCCTTTCTTTGTATGTGTTTTGTCTGTGTTGGTCTCGGTTACACATTCTCGCCTTTCTCGATTTTTCTCCTTGCTCTCTCTCTACAGTTTGCTTTCTTCATCTCTCTCTCTCTCTCTCTCTCTCTCTCTCCCTCTCTCTCTCTCTCTCTCTCTCTCTCTAATTCTCTCACACATTTGTGTTACAATACCCCTAGAAATACAAACATACATACATTTGTGTCTGTGCGTGTGTGTGTGTCTACTTTCAGTCTCTGTGTGTCCCTGGCATGATGGACCTCAGCCTCCCCCGAGCGCATCCCTCCGCACAAATAGCATGTCGAACAGAAATTAGAGCGGGACGTGACTCGCGTCCCTCACCCTCAACTTCCCCACCTTCCCCTCCCTCTCCCACCCCTCTCTCTTCTCCTTTCCCAACCCTCTCCGTCCTTCTCCTTTCCCACCCCTCTCCCTCCTTCTCCTTTCCCACCCCTCTCCCTCCTTCTCCCTGTCCCTCTCCCTCTCCCTCCTACTCCCTGTCCCTCTCCCTTTTTACTCCCTGTCCCTCTCCCTCTTTACTCCCTCCTCCCGTCCATCCACCTACCGTCGACGTCGTTCTCGGTGAGCAGAGCCTCAAGTTCCTCGTTGATGTAGCTTGCCCCGAGGGTGTTGAGGATCGTGCGAATCTTCTCCTTCTCGATCTTGCCGGTCTTCCCGCTGTCGAACATCGCGAAGGCCTTGCGGAGCACTTGCGGGAAGGGGGAAAGCGGGTTAGACGGGCTGCAAGGTCCGATGTGGGTGAGCGTGTTGTATCTGACATGTTTTCGTCACAAAGAGGCGTAAATGTGGATAGATGTATCAATATTTATGTGTGTGTGTATACATCTATATGTAAACATACATACATGTATATGTATGTATACATATGTGTGTGTATATATATATATATATATATATATATATATATATATATATATATATATGTATGTATGTGTGTGTGTGTGTGTGTGTGTGTGTGTGTGTGTGTGTGTGTGTGTGTGTGCGTGTGTGTGTGTGTGTGTGTGTGTGTGTGTGTCTGTGTGTGTACCTCTGTGTGTGTGTGTGTGTGTGTGTGTGTGTACCTGTGTGTGTGTGTGTGTGTGTATATGTTTGTGTGTGTGTGCTTGTGTGTGCCCGTGTGTATATGTGTGTGTGTGTGTGTGCCTATGTGTAAACATATGTGTGGATGAATACTTAAAACCAAATGCAAAGGCACAAAGCTGTTATGGCATTTGAGATTCACATCTGTGCATCTGAACAGTATTATGCTTTGTTGGGATAATTTTGATTAAAACACTGGATAGAAAATAAATGTGATGCGAGAATTATCCACAGAGAGAAACGAAAGAAAATTATGTTAAGTTATCAAAATAAATGCATGGCAAAAATTAACTATCTGTGTCAATTCTAGATGGAATTTAGCAGATCAAAAATGTTTCAGTATTTTACGGAACTTAGGATGAGTTACCAGTAAGTAAATAATGAAAAAAATACGAAGTAGAAAATCAAAGAAATATAACCTGAAACTGGTTATCAAGAGAAAAACATGTTTTATTTTTTTCTATATATACCGGTCATTATTTGTTGCGATGATCAATCTATTTCCTCCATTATCTATATTAATCATAAAAGGGATATTGCTTTTTATTACTGACAACCTACGTTCTACTTTTTTATTTATAGGCCATAACCCCTCCCCCCCCCCCTTCCTCCTCTTCACCTCCCCTCTCACACTATCTTTACCATCGTGCGTTTATCATCTTCTTTCAACCATTCTCTCTTTCTTTGTTTCCGTTTTCTTTTCGTTTTTTCTTCTTTCTTCTTTGTCTTTTTTTTTGGGGGGGGCGGGGGGTAGGACCAGTGTTGATTATAAATATTTTACTGAAAATATGTTTGATTGTTTGCTTGCTTGTCTGATTTTTGTGTGTATCAATCATTTTTTGATCGTACACCTATTTATCTATTTGTATGTGTCTGTCAACCTATCAACTTATCTTTCTATCTACCTATCAACTTATCTCTCTATACGATCTATCTATCTGTCTCTCTGTCCGTTTGTCTGTCTGTCTATCATATATCAATCTGCTCCCTCCATACAGCTCACACCTACAATCAGATTTTTTTTCCCTCCTCCTCTTCCTTCTTCCTGCGAGAATCTTACGTAATCTGACAAGAAGTAATAATAATAATAACTTCTCCTCCCCTCTCTCCTTTCCCTCCTCCTCCCCTCTTTCCTTTCCTTCCCTCCCCTCAAGTAATAACAATAATAACTTCCCTTCCCCACTCTTCCTCCCCTCCTTCCTTCTCATTCCCCTACCCTTCCCCTCCCCTTCCTCCTTTCCTTTCCCTTCCCCTACCCCTCCCCTCCCCTTCTCTCCCT
>NC_091580.1:6610128-6612628 GCF_042767895.1 Penaeus vannamei | reverse complement strand
GAGAAAGATAGGGGAGGAGAGAGAGAGCGAGAGAGAGAGAGAGAGATAGGGGAGGAGGGAGAGAGAGACAGACAGACAGACAGACAAAAAGACACACAAATAAATCCACGACCAGACAACCAGAGTAACTGACTCCCTAACGAACTAACTCACCAGAAACAGACAGATAAACCGGTAGACGCAGACAGACATACAAACAATAAACCAGACATACTAGAAGACAAACAAACAAAGCGAGGGACTGAAACAAAAAGAAAAGACACAGACAAGGATACAAACAATAAACCAGACAAACAAACAAACAAAGCGAGTGAGTGAAACAAAAAGAAAAGACACAGACAAGGAGACAACAGCCAATAAGAGCGCTCTGCCAATAACCTTAGCATGTCACTTTGTCCTTATCAACCCAAGACGGGACAATCCGACACACATGCACATATATTGCCCTAGTTTGTATGCGAACAGCGAAGGGAGTGTAAGAGTGAGAGTAAAGGTGAAAGTAGGAGTAAGAGTAAGAGTAAGGGTGAAAGTAGGAGTAAGAGTAAGAGTAAAGGTGAAAGTAAGAGTGAGAGTAAAGGTGAAAGTAAGAGTGAGAGTAAGGATGAAAGTAAGAGTGAGAGTAAAGGTGAAAGTAAGAGTGAGAGTAAGGATGAAAGTAAGAGTGAGAGTAAAGGTGAAAGTAAGAGTGAGAGTAAGGATGAAAGTAAGAGTGAGAGTAAGGATGAAAGTAAGAGTGAGAGTAAAGGTGAAAGTAAGAGTGAGAGTAAGGATGAAAGTAAGAGTGAGAGTAAAGGTGAAAGTAAGAGTGAGAGTAAGGATGAAAGTAAGAGTGAGAGTAAAGGTGAAAGTAAGAGTGAGAGTAAGGATGAAAGTAAGAGTGAGAGTAAAGGTGAAAGTAAGAGTGAGAGTAAGGATGAAAGTAAGAGTGAGAGTAAAGGTGAAAGTAAGAGTGAGAGTAAGGATGAAAGTAAGAGTGAGAGTAAAGGTGAAAGTAAGAGTGAGAGTAAGGATGAAAGTAAGAGTGAGAGTAAAGGTGAAAGTAAGAGTGAGAGTAAGGATGAAAGTAAGAGTGAGAGTAAGGATGAAAGTAAGAGTGAGAGTAAGAATGAGAGTAAGGATGAAAGTAAGAGTGAGAGTAAGGATGAAAGTAAGAGTGAGAGTAAGAATGAAAGTAAGAGTGAGAGTAAAGGTGAAAGTAAGAGTGAGAGTAAAGGTGAAAGTAAAAGTAAGAGTAAGGATGAAAGTAAGAGTGAGAGTAAGAATGAAAGTAAGAGTGAGAGTAAGGATGAAAGTAAGAGTGACAGTAAAGGTGAAAGTAAGAGTGAGAGTAAAGGCCAAAGTAAGAATAAGAGTAAGGGTGAAAGTAAGAGTGGGAGTAAAGGTGAAAGTAGGAGTCAGGGTGAAAGTAAAAGTAAGAATAAGGGTAAGGGAGAGTAAGAGTAAGAGTAAAGGTGAAAGTAGGAGTAAAGGTGAAAGTAAAAGTACGAGTAAGGGTGAAAGTAAGAGAAAGGGTGAAAGTAAAAGTAAGAATAAGAGTAAGGGTGAAAGTACGAGTAGGAGAATGGGTGAAAGTAAAAGTAAGAATAAGAGTAAGGGTGAAAGTAAGAATAAGAGTAAGGGTGAAAGTAGGAGTAAGAGTTAAACTATAAGTAAGAGTAAAAGTAAGTGTTAGAGTTTAAGTAAGAGTAAGAGTGAAAGTAAGAGAAAGAGTCAAAGTAAGATTAAGAGTTAAAGTAAGAGTAAGGGTGAAAGTAAGAGCAAGGGGGAAGTAAGAGGAAGAGTAAGAATAAGAGTGAAATTAATAGTATGAGTAAAAGTAAGAGTTAAGAGTAAAGATAAGAGTAAGAGTAAGAGTTCTTTGAACAATTTCCGTTATCATTGGATATCTTTAGTCACGGGAAGATCTGCAATCGCTGTTCTGCTTCGGTTGTTGATAGAGACATCCTCGGGTTATTTTCGTTTCGTTAATTTCTGCCTCCTCCTCTTACTCTTCCTCCTTCTCCTTCTTCCTCCTCCTTCTCCTCCTCCTCCTCTTCTGCTTCTTCCTCTTCGTTAATTTCTGCCTCCTCCTCTTACTCTTCCTGCTCCTCCTCCTCCTTCTCCTCTTCTTCTGCTTCTTCCTCTTCCTCTTCCTCCCTCCTATTCCTCCTCCTCCTCTTCTGCTTCTTCCTCTTCGTTAATTTCTGCCTCCTCCTCTTACTCTTCCTCCTCCTCCTCTTTCTCTTCTTCTGCGTCTTCCTCTTCCTCCTCCTTCTCCTCCTCCTCCGCTTCCTCCTCCTCCTCCTCCTCCGGTTCCGCCTCCTCCTACTCCTCCTCCTCCTCCTTCTTTAAAGCAATACCAGAGAAGCTTCGGATATTCCCTCATGGAATGTTCTCCCCCTCCCCTCCCCTTCCCTTCTCTTCCTTCCCTTCCCTGCCCCACCCCCTCCGCCTCCTCTCGCCCTCCTCTCTGCCTCCCCCTTCCCAGCCCACCCCCTCCCCTCCTCTCGCCCTCCCCTCC
>NC_091580.1:6602628-6605128 GCF_042767895.1 Penaeus vannamei | reverse complement strand
TGATTGCCACCCTTCCCCCCCCTACCCCACCCCCTCCCCCAACCACACACCCCTCCCCCACCCGCCCCAGCCCCCAGCTCCACCTCGAGTAGATGGGCATGTCACCTTTTTAGCGTTCGTCCTCAGCGATTTATCTTGGCAGTTGTGCACATGATGTATTTATGAGTAATATGCGTGGGCCCGTGGGAGAAGGTCTCGAGATCTTGGGAATGTTTGTCCGTGGTGGAAAATGCTCTGCTCTAATTAGGGGATTTGTTCGTCTGTCCTTTGTGCAAGTCGTGTGAGCCTGATCTGATCCCTCTCTCTATCTATCTCTCTGTCTATCTATATATCTTTTCCCTCTCCCTCCTTCTCTCTCTTTTCACTCTCTCTCTCTTTTTCTCCCTTTCTCTCTCTCTCGCTCTCTATCTTTTTTCACGCTATCACTCTCTTACCCTCCCTCTCTCTCTCTCTCCCTCTCTCTATCTATCTCTTTCTCTCTCTCTCTCTCTCTCTCTCTCTCTCTCTCTCTCTCTCTCTCTCTCTCTCTCTCTCTCTCTCTCTCTCTCTCTCTCTCTCTCTCTCTCTCTCTCTTCTCTCTCTCTCTCTCTCTTTCTCCCTCTCGTTCTCTCTCTCTTTCTCCCTCTCGTTTCTCTCTCTCTCTCTCTCTCTATCGATCTATCTCTCCCCCTTCCTCTCCTCTCTATCTATTTATCTCTCCCCTCCCTCATCTCTCTCTCTCTCTCTCTCTCTCTCTCTCTCTCTCTCTCTCTCTCTCTCTCTCTCTCTCTCTCTCTCTCTCTCTCTCCTTCCCTCCTTCCTTATCCTTCCTTCCTTCCCTTCCTTCCTCCCTCCCTTCTTCTCCTTCCTCATTATCTCCTTCCCTCCTTCCTTCCTTCCTTCCTTCCTTCCCTCCTTCCCCCCATCCCTCCTTCCATCCTTCCTTTCTTCCTTTCTTCCTTCCCTCCTTCCCTCCTTCCTTTCTTCCTTTCTTCCTTCCCTCCGTCCCTCCTCCCCCCCACTCCATCCCTTTATCTTTTATATCATTGTCCTGAAATATTCTGCCATGTACTAACTGAATGCCGAAATATCATTAAGGTTTATTTGCTTTTTGGTATTCATCGTGAAGTTTTTGTTTTTTTCTTCTGTTCTTTCCACGACTAATTTCCCGTCCAATACTTCCCCAACCTCATGCTTCCACCAACATCATGCTTCCCTAACCACATATTTCCGCAACGACATTCTCTCCCAACCACATACTTCCCTAACCACATACTTCCGTAACCACATTTTTTCGCAACCATATTCTCTCCCAACCACATACTTCCCCAACCACATACTTCCCCAACCACATACTTCCCCAACCACATACTTCCCCAACCACATACTTCCCTAACCACATACTTCCCCAACCACATACTTCCCTAACCACATACTTCCCCAATCACATTCTTCCCCAACCACATACTTCCCCAACCACATACTTCCCCAACCACATACTTCCCTAACTACATACCTCCCCAACCACATACTTCCTCAACCACATACCTCCCCAACCACATACTTCCCCAACCACATACCTCCCCAACAACATACTTCCTCGACCACATAATCTCCCCGACACAGACTTTCCCGCTACCTAATTCTCCCACCACATACCTCGCACGCGACATATGTCTTCCCATCATACACGTCCCGGACCACATATATCCCCAACCTACCACACACACACACTAAACGTCTTGCACCCATCACCAACACGCAGTTCCCCCCTCCATCCCCACCCACCTCAACACTCACCTCGCATCTTCCTCGTCCCCTCCCCCACCCCCAACTTCCCCACCCACCCCCACCCCCACTCAGTCATCCCCCGAGGCGCTTTTGATCTGCAGGCGCTCCTCCATGACGTCTTTGAAGTGCCTTTGTCTCTTCGTCACTCCGTCATGCACTCTCTCCCCTCCCGCTTCCCTCCCCCTCCCCCTACTTCAACCTCCTCCCTCCCCTCCGCTCCCCTTCCCCCTCCCCCTACTCCCTCTCCTTCACCATCCCCTTCCTCTCCCCCCTCCTCCCCCCTCACCTTCCCCTCACCTTCCCTGTTCCCTTCCTTTTCCCCCTTCCCCCTTCCCTTCCCCCTATTCCTCCCCCTTCTCCTCCCCCTATTCCTCCCCTTCCACCATCCCCTTCCTCTCCCCTTCCCCTTTCCCCCATCCCCTCCCCTCTCCCTCTCTCCTTCCACCATCCCCTCCCTCTCCCCCTTCCCCTCCACCTTCCCGTCCCCCTTCCCTTCCCTCTCCCCCTTCCCCCTTCCTTCGCCCCCTACTCCTTCCCTCCCCCTACCCTTCCCCCTCCACCATGCCCTTCCTCTCCCCCTTCCCCTCCGTCTCTTCTTCCCCTACCACCATCCCTTCCCTCTCCTTCCACCATCCCTCCCTCTCCCTCCCTCCCTTCCCCTCCACCTTCCCCCTCCCCCTCCCTCTCCCCCTTCCCCCTCCCCCGATCCCTCCATCCCACCCGCTTCCCA